>NC_053167.1:70537668-70837668 GCF_016835505.1 Polypterus senegalus
AATTCAAGATATGTTTTTTTTTTTCTTCATGGCCCATACACCCACATAAACCTGAATAACAACAGGACAGACCCATAGCAAAAAACTGATCCCCTGATTGACATCCATTTTCTATAAATGCAAATTCTAATTCTGGGTTATGTGAAGCTGGGGCCTACCCCAGCAGTCTATGCACTCAGGCACCCTTACTTCTCACTGTTATAGTTCACAGCCTCCAATGAAACACTTCCAGCATACCATTAATAGGAGGAAACCACATATGAATTCCATAATGGCACTGGAGTGCTAAAGACCCTAATTAAACACACTATGAGAAAAAAGAACAAAAGAGAAAAAATAAAAACAAGCACAGTAGCAACAGAACACCAGCACAAGATGTTCAGTGCCCCTTATTTAACCCTTGTCAAACTCTGCAGAGAATTACAAAATAATAATATATTATTAAACTGAAAACTGCAATGCATTAATCACAAATTAACAATCGGAGACAAGCAATAATGAAGCCAGGATTAACCACCATGACAGATTTAGAAAACTGTCCTCCAGCTAATGTGCTCTCTTACCTGTTCAGCTTCACCCACTTCTGGTGTTAGCTTTTAGCAACTGTATCTGGCAGAAACAGATATACTGTCTTGTTGAGCAGTTTTTTGGGAGTTTTTCCACCTGAATTAAATTAATTCACTTTTTAGCCAATGTATAACTGTAGAACTGATGCCACATTACAACAAATGATTGTAACTGGCAACGTCTGATGTTCAAAATGAAGCATGGTATCAAAAACTAGTAAAATTCTCCTGTGTTTTGCAGATTTCCTTTTTCTCTTTCAGTGTCCATGTTGGTTTTTCTATGTGCACTTCAGATCTCCTTTTCTCCACTATACAGTGGACATGTCTGTCTGTTTGTTTAACCTGTTGGCCTACTATTGTCCTTTCTGAGTAGGGTTCACACTTTGATGTTGTTGCTGCCATTCCAGGTAACCTGACTTAAAATTTAGAGTTCATTCTAGATGAGAGATACGTTCCCATGCTCATGGAATGTCCATACTATCTGAATATTCTCTAAGGACATAAGTGACACCCTGATAGCTTGCCAAATCTTGACACTTTTAATTGAGCTCACATTTATTTTTCTTATCACAAAGTCCTATGAAGATTTATTCACATCTGTGCTACTAAATCAAGTCCCTTTAACTGACATCATCTATATAAATAAAATTGTAATACCCTCTCTGTCTTTTGATTTTTTTGCTTTAATTTTTTTTTTTTTTTTTTGCATACTAAGAACACTATTTCAACTTTCAGATCACATTGTGTCTGTTTATCTTTTTGCCAGTCATGCAAAAAGTGATTTTCAAGAAATTGTGCTTGTAGTTTTCCATTGGTCCAACCTAAAATAAAAGTTAAACGGCATTTCAAAAACTTAATTGGGTGTTTGTAATGGGTGGCAGCTCAAAATGCCATGATGAATGGTTCAGCCATGGCTTATAAATCAGGCATATTGTTTAGGTTTGGCTCTGCTTACAGTGAAGGCAACATTCTACATCAGTGACTCAATGGAAATGATGGTGGACATGGGGGTGGTGGTGTGGTGTGATGGGGAACCAACAAAATCTGTCAATCACTCAAACACTGCTATATCTACTTTCACAAAAATTTTATTTACGTTATTCTTCATGCAAATTAAAGCATAGGCTTCATGGAGTTTCGAGATTTTCATTAGGGAGTTATAATAGGACACAAAAGTCACACAATATTTCAGTACAGTTGAGTTGATGCTCTTGAAATTGTGTACGTATATTACAGTTAACCCGACTTCACTTTTAGAGTTTATGGATTTTCTAAAGTTTCATCATGAATAAGAGTTCAACAGATGCAAGACCACACAAAGCAATAACTTTGCTCATCTTATATGCCGTAACAATAATTTAATTATTCAACAAGTCATTTATTAATGTGGGATTAAACATCTGTTTGTGAAACCCCAGTAAGCCAGGAAATCTGAAGAAGTGGCGTTCGTGATTCCAATCCAGTGAGCACTTACTGCAATTATGGAATCCATTTACACACAAAAATAACAAATTCTCAACTTATATGAGCACAGAATTTGTAAGAAGTAACGTAGATGATGGATGGGGCATTTAAACAAAAATTAAAGACATCATTAATTATTGCTTTCTTACCCTAATCCATTATACAAATATATCCGGCTATGCCTGGCACTTTAGCTAGCTATGTATATAGAAAGACATGTGTCACTTTGATTAAGCTTTGGTTTCCTGCTTTACATTGTGCCATTTGCCTACTAAATAATAATTTTAAATATTAAAATTTACAACCTTTTTATGCTTTGTTTTTTTTTTTTTTTTTACTTTGGTAATGTCTTAACTTTACCAGTCTGATGATCCACAGTTCAAGTTGAAGCTAAGGTTTTGTGTCTGAGTGCATATTTATGCATTTCTGACTACCAACATTCCAAACTCTTTTATTTGCTCAATTCAAGATACCTGTTTTATATTTTATAGTCCATCTTATGTAATATTTTCTTTTAACATATACTGTGTACTGGGGCTAGGATTCTTTTTCTTCATTGTTATGTTTCTGGCTATTTGATATTGGGTTTACTTAGGATTTTATTTACATTTTTATTTCATGTCATGCATGTGCGTCAGAAGTTCCACCCCAGGCCTATGGGGGTGCTGCAGCTAACTATGTTGCCTTCCTTTTCCCCCACAGTACCAGGCGACCACACTGCTAGTATTCTTATCTATCTTAATGAAGTTATTTATCTTGGTCAACAATTTGTGTTGAATGTTTCTTTTCCTTTACTTCATTAGTTAGCCAGTTTTGAGATAGACATTTTTTTCTCAATGATTGTGGCAGAGTCAATCAGCAGGTGGCTGGTTATGGCTACCCCAAAAACCTGTGTGTAATCTCTTAGACTTTCAAGGTGTCAAGCAGACAATATTCATTTCATATAGTACCTTTCACAAAGACACCACCCAAGTCATCTTGCAAATCATGCAGGAGATCAGTAAAATAATTTTCATTTTTTGGCACCTGGAGTTCTCCCTAGTTCCTTTATGGAGCACTAGCAAAATACCTGGGCTTTGCAGCGGAGAAGTAGTGTGTGAAAGAAGTTATGAAAAAGAAAAGGGAACATTTTAAAAATAACGTAACATGATTGTCAATGTAATTGTTTTGTGACCATTATGAGTGTTGCTTTCATCAAGGATTTGATTATCGTTATTTTTTGCAATCTGGTTCGTATTTGGAGGATGTGTTGTGTTCAAGTTACATTCCGTGTTTGTCAACCGTTGTAAAGATAACCGGTTTCATTCATTGAAGTGTTCACTACCCAAATCGGTACTCGTGAATCTAAGATGTTTAACAGGCATTCCTGGTATTAAGTTGTGGATTTGCCTGCGAATATTTAGCGGCAGCGTGTCTATGAACTTAATTTAAACTTAAGCTTTACACCTTGCTGTCCTATTGATATGTCTACAAAGGTTGTTCAGCATAAGAGAGTTGTTCCTTTCCTACTGCATCAATAAACAGCTCGTCTTCCTCTTTATCTGAGACATGACACACTGCATGCACGGGTTTACTTTTCCCAGTCCTGCAAAGTCAGTTCACGTGAGCCGCTCGGAGTACATGCATTGAAGGTTCTCAGCTGTGCTTGTGTTATCTCGTGCGATCTTGCAATGTCCACGGCTTTATTTAATGTTAGCTCAGACCCGGCACTTAAAAGTTTCTCTCGCACTTTTGCTGAGTTTGTGCCAAACACTATTCTATCCCTGACCATCTCATCTTCGTTTGCATAAGCACAGTCCTTCACCCGCGAATATTTAGCGGCAGCGTGTCTATTAGATTGCTGCTGACCGACAGCCTTATGTGGGCAGGCACTCAACTACGTGGTAGGCGTGACGATGAGGGACACAACTCCGCCTCACACAGCGACCGAGCTGCAGGCTATGGCCGTATATATGTTCGTAAGTAGGTTCCAGTTATGACCGTTATGCGTAGAATTTCAAAATGAAACCTGCCTAACTTTTGTAAGTAAGGTGTAAGGAATGAGCCTGCCAAATTTCAGCCTTCTACCTACACAGGATGTTGGAGAATTAGTGATGAGTGAGTGAGTGAGTCAGTGAGGGCTTTGCCTTTTATTAGTATAAATTCCCATCATGTCTACAAGGTTTGTTTCGAACCATATGTGACTGAAAGGCGCTATATGAGCGCCGACACGGGAGACGCACTGATAAAATAAATAAATGTTTCATTTCTATTTCTATGCCTGTGGGCAACACCTTCCCCATTCCCACAGGCACAACTCCACACAGTACGTTTGTCTCTTATTCTTCCTCCACTCCTCCTCCATAAGCTTCGTCCTCGTCCTCCCTACTCTGGCCTCCAGAGTAGTGGCTGCTGGCTCCTTTTATAATACACCCGGAAGTGCTCCAGGTGCTTGATGACTTCATTTCTGGCAGCACATTTTCATACAAATAATATAGCTCAAAGTGTTTTACATGATGAAGAAAGAGAAAAAAGACAAAGGAAGCCCTGCGGGAGTCCAAGGCACTGCTGCAATCCAGGGGGTTGCCATCTAGCGTCCCAGGGGAGGTAATATACTGGCCACACTTGCTCCCCTGGTCCTCTCAGCGTGGAGGTGTCCCGGCTGGGCAAGGGCCCTGGCTGCATGCTACACATAAAAGATATATAGTAAACCTATTCTGAGACATCTTAGTTCAACACCTGCACTGTCAGGACCCCCGGTTATCACTAGACTCTTTGATTTATCCTACAGCCATTCTGTTATGCTGCTTTCCACTCACATCATCATTCCTAGCTTGCTATCGCTAGCTCATGCCCTCCAATTCTGCTTACCCCCGCTAACACACTGTGCTGTGAGCTTAAGTAACACCAGTTGCCAGTTTGTTTCCAGCAGATGTCAATTAGACAAATGAAAGTCATAAATAAACTAAACTCCCAACTGTGCCCTGATGAAGATCAGTACACTTTAGACATGGCATTGCCTTCCAATCTAGAATGCTCACTATGCCACATATTCTGATGAATATATTTTCTGTCCGTTTAAAGCAGCATGTACTTCATATAACTGGATTAAGGACGCTAGAAATGGACGAATGGTTAAAAGTTTTATTTTTAACAAAAATGTCTGATTTAATAAAATGATAATTTCAAAAGGAGAACCTGAAACAAAGTGTAGAAGTCTTGCTGAATATTTGATGTGTGCCACAGTGTCAAAAGTGAGGGATGGGCAAAGAGAAATGACAACAATCTCTGCTATCTCTTCATCGGGCTGTTGTCCTTGGCAGGCAGCATCTCATATACCAATCATAGCTTCAGAAATCTGAGACTATGTATTTCAGTGGCTAAGTATTTTATAATTTCAAAGGTGACGAATCTCCAAGCTATCATTCTTTCAGACAATCAAATGCAAAACAAAGGCAGAATTTATTCACACAACAACTAGTGACAAGGTTCCCCAAAGGCATTTTTGGATTTGATATTAAAGTTATCCACTTGCACAAAAGAAAGAGTTATAATCATTGGAGCCATGCAGTGAGTGACATCCTACAGCCTTGATTCACAATTAGGATGCCTGTCTGCCACACTGCCTGCTGTTCACTGCCATTTGTAGTGAGAAGCCTACATTCTGGATAATCTGCAATATGTGGTAACCATTTGTGTGCAGTTTCTTTGAGAATACGAATATGTGTGCACTGTTTTAGCCTCAGAGGGTTTCATGATGGGGGCGGCACGGTGGCGCAGTGGTAGCGCTGCTGCCTCGCAGTTAGGAGACCCGGGTTCGCTTCCCAGGTCCTCCCTGCGTGGAGTTTGCATGTTCTCCCCGTGTCTGCGTGGGTTTCCTCCGGGTACTCCGGTTTCCTCCCACAGTCCAAAGACATGCAGGTTAGGTGGATTGGCGATTCTAAATTGTCCGTAGTGTGTGCTTGGTGTGAGTGTGGGTGTGTGTGTCCTGCGGTGGGTTGGCGCCCTGCCCGGGATTGGTTCCTGCCTTGCGCCCTGTGATGGCTGGGATTGGCTCCAGCAGACCCCCGTGACCCTGTGTTCGGATTCGACGGGTTGGAAAATGGATGGATGGATGGGTTTCATGATTGATTATTCAAGTTTTGCAGTGTGCAAAAGGAGGAGAACACCATTAGCAGCTAATTTGCTTTATGTCCATGTGGAGTAATGAAAATTTGAGAAGAGCAATATTAAAGATATTAGATCCTGTTGTAAACACATTATTTATACCATCTGCAATATATTTTAGAGTTTGTCATTAATAAACTGAAAATTGCAGTTTTCTTCCTAGTGGTTTAAATATCAAAAAAATCACCAAGTGCCTCAAAAGCCAGTCACACACCAGTGACATGACATGACTATCTATGCTATCTTGCATTATCAGAATACCCGTTGAGAAAAACATGCAATCACACACTCTAACAATATTCACTTACTCCTGTGCAACTAATATCCTCGGAAGGCTGATTTCAAATGAATCAGTGCAGTGGCAGAATATTTGTGAAAGATGTACCAAAGCAAGACGTAATTCTGGGAATTTGCCAGGAGCTGAAAAAAGTTATAGAAGGCAGAGTGGGATGATCAGTCCAGCTCATCATGCTACAACCACGATTCTCACCTGAAAAAACAGAGTGAAAATGAATGAATTACAACAGCTAAAATATATACGGTAGGACAGTTCATTATATAGCCAAGGATAAAACACAGTGGGCTCTAGTCTTCACAGTCAAAAATAAACTTGAGTATGTAGCTCTTTTCTGTTTCACTCACATGTCTATCAATAATCTAAATGTGTGTTTTTCAGTTCATGGTCAGATAGATCTTGAGCCACCCTTGGCAGCAACTGGCTCAAGGACAGTACCAAACCACGCCATCACAGGGCACATTCTCTCATACACCCACACTCACATATTCCATAAACATGTATTGCCCTTCATTGCACTGACCTCGGACAAATGTGGAGGGAACATCCAGACAGCCCGCAGTGTAGCTGAGGCCAAAACACTGTGTTGTCCTGTTATGTAAAGTTGTACAGTTGTAATCTAAACAGGTGAGCTTTGGTATTTTATATTCTGATATGACTCAAACATTTAAAACTAATGTTGCCATTAAAAAGTACTGATTTTGTTTAACAGCTTGTGTATTTTTATTATACATTCTTTTAAAAAAACTTTCAACTAAGAACATTTTATTAATGTTACTAGTTGAAATACCCAGCTTTGCCTGGGAGGAAAATAAAGGTTTTTTTTTTAATTGTTTGAGATAAACATAATTAGAAAAAACACAACTTTAAAAATAAAAATAAATTAACAAACAATAAACCTGCATTCGCTTGCCGGGTTCTCCCTGCATGGAGTTTGCATGTTCTCCTCATGTCTGCATGGGTTTTCTGCGGTGGGCTGGCACCCTGCCCGGGGTTTGTTTCCTGCCTTGCGCCCTGTGTTGGCTGGGATTGGCTCCAGCAGACTCCCGTGACCCTGTAGTTAGGATATAGCGGGTTGGATAATGGATAGATGGATAGCGACTCATTAATGTGCTTGTCTTGCGGTGCTGTATGTATGTTATCATCTAGCTGATGCTCGGAACCGGCCAACTGTATTTAATTTGAAAAGCAACAGGGGCGCAGTGGTGCTCAAACATAAAGAATGCTGGCAGTCACCTCCAGTCCGTCCTCGTGTTTTTTTAATTGTTTGAGAAAAACAATTAAAAAAACACAACGTTAAAAATAAAAATCAATTAAGAAACAAAGCCTCACTAATGTTCTTGTCTTGCGGTCTTGTTAGATGTTATCATCTAGTTGACGATTGGAACTGGCCAAATCTATTTAATTTGAAAAGCAACAGGGGTGCAGTGCTGCTCAAAAATAAAGAATGCTGGCAGTCGCCTGGTATACATTAACTGTGTAAGCCTGTGCTGTTAAAGGCACAGGATCCTAGAAAGTATTTAAATCGTCAGAACTACTCTGGGCATCTCTCTGCTAGAAGGATTCATGTTGCCGAAGTGCTCGCATCATTTGTGAATTAGCAGCTAAGCGACTGTCTTTCATAGGAGGTTTCCTTTTGCTGGTGTACTGGCCTCGCTTGCGTATCCTCGGAGCTGGAGCCCTCACCCTGACTGTACGTCTCACTTCTGAGTCGGACAGACACACACACACACACACGTGTAGAACTCTATTTAATTTCAAAAGCAACAGGGGCGCGGTGGCGCTCAAACATAAAGAATGCTGGTTGTCGCCTCCAGTTCGCCCTATGGTGGCCGTTCTGAGTGTCAACTGGATGATAACATGCATACAAGACCGCAAGATCACCCCCATCCTACCCAGAAGGGGTGGGTTACGGCTGATTTCACCCTACAGTATTTTTAGTCGACCATTGACAAACATGTGTGCCAAGTTTCATGAAAATCGCTCCAGCCATTCGGAAATGATGCTGGAGTGTACATACAGACATTGACTTTTATATATATATAGATAATTTAGGATTATTGAATGCAAGGCAGGAGCCAACCCTAGTTGTGATACCAGCCCATCACAGGACTCTCTAACAAATACTCACACTCATTCAAACAAGACTAATTGGAGTCACCAATGGAAAAAAGGTATTTATTAAACATTGCCGAAATAGTATGATTAGAAATAGAACTACTTGTGCCTTGATAAACCGTAAAAGCCTTAAGTAAAATGATTGATGATTCAAAGTAAATGTTTTTAAAACCTATTGTTTCCACGTCCTACAGAGATACTTAATTTGTTTTGTTCAATACAGAGCCTATTCTTACAGTATCAGGAAAGAAGGCAATGGCCATATGTATAAGACAGGAGATGTATATCCATAGTTCTTTTAACTCACAGAGTCACATCAGGACAATTTTGCAGTCAATACCCAACCTAATGTGTACATTTGTAGCATGATAGGAAGACATAATGTACCTAACAAATAGCCCATACACACACTAAAATAGTACTCAAACCCTAGTATGATTAGATTGGGAAACAAGCCTTGGACTCTAAAGTTGTGCTTGCCTGTTTTTTTTTTTCCAATGCATAAAGTATTATTTTGCAAACAAATATTTACTTTAATCTTTTGAAGGGAGCCAAATCAAACTCTTTAATAGAAAGATTATTAGGGTTTTCCTATCAAACATCTAAAGTAAGAGCACTTTTTGTAATTACTTTATCAAAATCAGAAATATAAAGGTATAATTTTAGTTTTTCTCCATGTAGTTCGGTTTCTTTCACATTCCAATGTCAGGGTATACTATAGAGGCCTTGTTTTAAATGTGAGTATATTTGCCCTGTGATAAGCTGGCACACTGTCCTGAGTTGGTTACTGTTTGTGCCTATTGCTGCCAGAATAGGTTCCTGCTCCCACATGTCCCTAATTTGACTTCACTGAGTTTGAGAATGCTACATTATTTCAAGAAATTCTATCATCCAAATTTCATTCTCCATTATTTTTTAAAACAGTTTTCAAATAATTATGTTTAATTAGCATTCACTCAGAAAAAAAAAAATTTAGTCTGAAAGAAGCCATAGCTTTATGAAAAAGACAGGTTTGTGTGTGATAAATGGGGTGGTAAACATTACATGTGAGAAAACCAGAAAGACAAGATGAATATATTTTATTCTTGTATGGTTTTCTATATTATAAAATCTAACATTGTCCAGGTGTTTAGACTTTATAAGACTGTGACTTTGTTTAAATCGGGACTTGTACATTAAACATAGCCAATAATGGCCTATCTTCAGAAACAAAAATAAGCAATAAGAGGTCTTGTATTCTAGCTTTAGTTAATTCTTGCTTATTATGGAACTCAATTGTCAGACTAACCCCTTATTCTCTCATTCTGAACTGAATTATCCACAGGTTTGAAACCTAGAAAAATGTGGTCTGGATGTTAGAAGAAATTTAATGCATACATTTAAGTATATTCCTTTACAGATCTCTTAAAAGTCTGCTATTCTTTACATGTGAACTGTGTGCAATATGAATATGGCTATGGGCGACTGGTAATAAATACATGACTCATGTAAAGGACGTCATATAAACTACTTTCTCACTCTTTTTTATTTGCAAATATACTCCTCTATTTTGCAATTGTTTAGACAGAACACATAACCAGCACAACATCCATCCATCCACTTTCCAAACTGGCTTATCCAGAGAGGAGTTAAGGCAGGGAAAATTTTTGGACAGGGTGCCAGCCCTTCAGAGGGTGAATGCACACAAACAGATGAGCATAATACAAAAACTTATAAAATGAAATTTGCAAAATGTCTAGGAAAATCAATACCTAAATTGTTCACTTAAACACAATTTTTAGTCTGAAATCACAATCTCAAACCCAAGAAATAAAGCAAAGATTTCAATAAGAACCAAGCGTTTCCTCAACCTAAATTATAATTAACAGTTTCAATGATGACCCACAGAAGTCCCAAACCTGGCCTGGCTTGAGCTGAGTAAGAGGTCTTCAGAAGCTTTTTAGTCTGGAATTCAGACATGCACACTTGACAGTGAACACAGCCATATACTGTATACAGATGAGAGGTTTGAAAGTACGTCTCAAACATCAGTACAAGACTTCCACGAAGTCAGAAAACCCAAATCACATTGTAATCTACGCGTTGTGCATATTCATATGATGGATACAAAGGCATCTAATTTCTAATATGAAAATACGTCCATAAAATACAAGTACATATCCGTTTATTAAATTGAGAACGATATCCCCTCTTTATGATATACAGCATTCATCGTTAACTCGCAAACAAGTCAGAAGTATTATGTCAACTACAAATTCCACATCAAATTTAGCAGATTAAACGTATTACCAAGAAAAATCCACAGCTACTTCTATTATTATTTATTTCTTTAACAGTAAACAAGGTAAATAAAGCAACAAGTAGATTTTACTACTCGTATCTCTTTGCTGTCCTTCTCGCCTCTCCGATTAAATGCTCCGCCTTGCGCAGCGCGGCCAGCCCAGCTCAGCCAAGCCCAACCCACTGCACTCCTTCCGCCGAGGCCAGTGTGTATGTGCTTAGTGACACGCAGCTCATGGTGCCCTTTGGTACGGTCCTAGAAGCTCCCGCCCCAATTGTTTTTGACAAGCTCCGATTGGTGCGATCTTGTTACTTTATAAAATTATGATTGGCTGGCTAAAATTTCATGATGCCCGCCTTTACCGGTCTAGATACATAATATTTATAATAGACTCCCTCTAGGTGCGGTCCGTAAACAAAGCAGCATGCTCTTGCTATTTGAGACACACCTCACGTGCCTAAGATGGCCGAAAGTCCTGAAGCAATGTTGTTTTATATGTGTGCACTGCAGCAGTTCTTAAATCTGAAAACACTACTCTGTTATGGTATTTACGCTTCTAGATTTGATGGTCATCTTTTAACTTGATATGTGAATTTGCTGGTTCATATAAGTGTAATCGTTTAGATTTTTTTTAATCAACTCATGTATAATCAACAAGAATAATGAAATTAAACATTTATTTATGGTAATGTTAAATGACTCACAACTGAATATCGCTACTATAACGGATCAATATTAAGGCAGTACATAAAGCTAAATAATTATACCAGTCCTAGCTGGTAGATTTAGTTTATCCCATTTACCTTCTGAAGTCACTTCTAGAAATGAAACTTGTTGCTCAGCCTAAAAAGTACTTAATACCCTGGGCTGCAACTGGATGGATATCAAGTAAAAGTTTAAGGTTGGGAGTAGTTGTAAATGTCTCCTGTTTTACCTTGTTTTAACAATAACAATACTTTCGGGGATCTGTTACCCTGTACCCCTTCGTCAAGACAGGTCAGTATGATGTTGCAATTAATTCAACCGTAGGAACATAGTGGACACAACAAAATATACCCCGAGTTAGGAATCTAAGAGGGCTCCATGTACTGGCGATTCGGGAAACGCTGTATCTAATGCGTTCAACCATCCCTGCCTTTATTTATTTATTTTTAACCCACAATGCACTAATGAATTTTACAAGAGACGATTCCACGCATTCATTCATTTGTCTGGGGCAGTTTAGTTTGCCAATTAACCTGTTTGTGCACATCTGCGTCATATGGGAAAGAGTCCTAGAATACCACTTATATTGATTTGGTTTATTTATCAGGAATATTGTTATATAACATGTATATGTTTATAAAAAAAAAAGCTACGGAAGTAAAAATTCGAAAATCCGATGTACTATTTTAAGTTTATGGTAATACCATTTGAAAAGCTAATCGTCTTCCGAGATTTTATTGGAAAATATGTTATTTTATTGATTGCTGTTTTTCCATAAATTCATTCTTGAACATCTTGCTTCAAAAACACAATCGTAGAGCAGTGGTGCTTTTCCGACAGCTTTGGGCGCAAGGTAAGGACAAATCGTAGAAAGGGTGCAAGACAGGAGTGCGTTCATTGTTCGAGACAATGTGTCCTAACAGGCACAGCTACGCTCTTAAAAATAAAGGTGCCACGGTGCTTCTTCAGAACGATCCCATAGTTGGTTCCAAAAAGACCCGTCTACATGAAGGTTCTACAAAAGAATCTTTGGTTATTTCGATCCAAAACCGGCTCAATACAGTAAATAAGATGATAGCAGATTTGTGAAATACTAATGGCTCAAGCTTTTAAAAGGACTCGCGTTGCATACAATAACATAGGCTAAACCCAGATATTCTTAATCTGTTAGTGTCTTGCGATGTGGCCTACCATTCCATTGGCTTTCCCTACATAATAGGACGTTTTTAAAAGCCCAAAGAACCAACTTCAAATGCAAAGAAACTGACCCAGAATGAAATGGCTCTTTGTCAAGCAATGGCTTTATGAGAAATCATACAATCCAGTAAAGAATTATATAGTGAGATGAAAGAACCAGTATTTCTAAGAGTGTAAATGTGCTGTTTTTATGTCTCCGACTTTTTTTTTTTTTAAAGTACTCTCTCTCCTCTCTCTTTCTCTGACTTTACGGAACAGATACACTTGCTATTTATTTTGTACAATATTAAACTGTAAACTTAAGAGAGGCCTGGTAATAAAATTAACCGATGATGCTGCTTGCCGTTCGAGAAGCTTAGCTTTCACGATTACTCCACCACTGGAGACCACATCTGCAAGCTCAAAATGCAAACCTGTCTCGCTTCCAACTAGAACCGCTACGCAGCCCAGGAAAAAAAAAACAAAGAAGAATCGGGAAGTCTGGAAAGTACAGCGGGAAGTGTAGGATCTATTGCGATTGTATCTGCCATCTTTGGTTCTCACGCCGGCTAATACCACCAAAGCTGGTCAAGTGAATACAGTGGAAATGAAACCATAAAATTAAACATGGACCTGAAAAGATCGTTCTGTGAGTTCGATATAAACGCCTTTGGAATTTTAAAATTCAAACGTTACAGGAGAAAGATAGGAAATATTCGTGCGATGGTTTCAGAAATTGTAATAAAAATATTTCCCGAGTGGGCTGCAAGTTTGAACCATATCGTAGACATTTGGGGAAAACTGAAAAAATAAAACTCTTCGAGTTATTGTTCAATGCATTGGGAGGTATCTAAAGATCGCCAAGTCTGTAAGGTTTTAGCGATCTTAGCGATCATCGCCACGGAGGACTTTTGTAAATCAGACTTGTAAGCACGTAACGCTGCTTTGCATCAGATTCTCCAGGCTAGTACAGCAGGCTCGCGCGCTTCTTTCAAACGAGGAGCCTTTGGGTTTGTTTATACTCGCCAAGTAAAGCCTGCGTGCAGACCGCAAAGATAAGCGCGCGCGACTGAAAAACATTCATAATTTCAGGTGAATCGGCACGACGTTATTGTTGTTGACAGTAGGTAATAGGTTTTGGCCAGTGTCACATACCTAATAATGGCACAGCAGAAGAGGAGGAACTCTGCCTGTTATTACTGTCTTTGAGAGGGAAAAATGAGAAGGTGGCGGCAAAAGAAAGGCGAGTATGATATTCTCGCGAGTGGGTGAACTACAGGAAGAACTGATGCACTGCAGGTATGCATGCATGCCTGCCTTGCAATTTGACGACCTTATTTCATCATTCTGATACTCACATATTTAGCTTCTCTTCGAAATTCATTCGAAATTCACAAATTTCTGTCGCGCAGTATGAGTCCGTGTGGAGCACGCGGCAAAAAAAACCTGCGCGCGATGAGAGCAGACGCGTTACAACCTTGCGATTTTAACGTTTATTGTGTTTCTTCACCAATTATCAAGGGGTACTTTTGTTTCATGGGGATATTGCCTTCTTAGATATTTACCTCTGATATGTGTTTTTTAGGTTCAGATATGCGTTTCCCGAAAGTATATAGTATTCCACTGAGAACATCCTAAACTCGAACCCCATCTCAACTAATGTAGCACGTTAAATCCTTCGTAATCAATGTGCTAGCCACCCAAGTGAATATGTGCTACGTGCTTCTTCAACAGGCTTTCTTTTACACCTACTGTAGGCATTGCCAGCGATCCCCTCACATAACACATTAAATTCAAATTAGGGTAGCTCTCTAAACAATTTGAATACTAAGATTTATGTTACGATAATATAATCCGATGAAATGCATTCAAATGTATTGTGTTATATTTTATAGAAAATTGTTAAGTTCGTTTAAATAATGTGATGTTTTACTAACATTTACTAAATAATTTTGATAAGCTGAAGTCCTTCAAAAGTTTAGACACTATAAGCGTTCAAACGTTGCAGCTGGCTTTACTTTTACTGTTTCGTTTTATGCGTTACAATTGGTTTGGTGGAAGCGGAAAGAACGAAAAGTAAAGAACATACATTTGGGATTGATCTATTTTTATTAGAGATAGTGCGAATGCAATGAAGAAACCTGGCCCAGAATGAGCTCCAGTGAATCCAATGGTTGTGTCTTCGATCACCACTTCACGATCCCAGTACTTAACACAGTTTAATTAAACCAGCAGGCTGTTAACTGATGTCATTCATACGCCCTGCCTCCGAAAGGTTCCTGCATTGATCGCACATATGATTTTGCAGTCACTAAAAGCATATTAATATTGTACTAAAGAGACCTGGGAGTGACCACAATGCATCTGATATATAATTGGCATATCATGTGCTTGGGTTATTCCGTATGTACAATATTTGAGAAATAAATACACCGTACAATGTAAAATACTTTGTGATATGCAGTCACGTTGTCTGCATTGTTTCCATCGAAACATTTATTCATCCATCCATGTTTTTAACCCGCTTTATCCAGGAGCCTATACAATAGCAATCGGGCGCATGTTCATTGCAGGGCGAACACATACCAGCACACACTGGACCAAAGTGCACAACGCAAATTTACTTAACCTACATGTATTTGGATTGGCGAAGCACCCGAGGAGGACATGTAAACTCCACGCAGGGAACACCCGGTCTCCTTGCATCATTTCGCTTTTTTCAGTTTTTCTACCTGTTTGAAAAGGTACCGCGCGCCCTATTTAACCACGACACTCTAATTGTTATGTATATATTTTTTGAAACGTATGACATTCTTTTATGTCGTATGCCTGTCATTTTTTGTGTTTCTTTGTCGTATTTTGGTACTGAATTATGATTCCATGTTTACGTTATATTACTTTTCACAACGTTTTTACTTTCTTCAGGAGAATTAAAGCACCGCTTTTTAATAAAAAGTATTGCCAACCGACTGCTTTTCACTCGACTTGTGATACTTATTGTAGGCGACTTCTTTGTTGGGCTGATTAAGGGGTTTTGAGAAATGCACCCAAAACCCCCCTTAGGTATTTACTGTAAGTGCATCATAATGTTCAGCGTTAATCGATAGGATTTATCGTTTTAATGATATACACAAATGATTTGTCTTTTAAGTCGTTAAATATCAGGGGTCTAAGGGGCTACATTTAAAGGAAAAATATTGTTTTGTATGGATACAAGAGCACATTGCATTTTTTTCGAGAAAAAGTATTCTACTGTCGAAACCTCAGTTGGAAAGACCAGTAAAAAATAGCAACCACATTTAAAAATGATTGAACATTGTTTATGGTGATTAGTTAGATCTCCGTCCAATAAAGTTTTAAAAACATCATTACAATGATTATAGTGATAAACTGGAGAAACACTTGTAAGTAGACATGGTCTTTTAGATCCATGGTGTTAATTAAACCCAACTGTGAAGCATGGTGGTTTAAACTGGTTATTTTGTGCAAATCTGGAACTGGCTTTTGGTTATTATCAGATCCTTTTGTAAGTGTTGTACGTTATTAGGACATATCAGCTGCTTAATTGACTCATCATTGTGTAAGTAGTTTAGCACTAAAACCCTTTAGATTTGATCACTGTGTTAAATGACTATGTTTACTTTCATTGTTTTTAATATAGATTCATTTTTTAAAGTGAGATTCATTTTTTTGCCAAGTTACTCGCAGCCTTTTTCAGAATGACAAACACCTTGCATCCTTTACAGCTAAATTGGATTTTTTAAATATAAAAGGTGTGATCTTTGTAATTGTTACAGAAAACCATCTTAACAAGTCTAATAAACTAGAAACTAATATAATTCAATAAATAAATGTATTATTATATAAGATATAATCCTTCCCTTTCACTAACAATGATAGGCAAAACATGTTGATTCTACATACACAGGTTAAAAAAATCGATTGTATACATGCTAAAGACACTTTTGTGGGATACACAAGAAGGGTCCCAAAATAACGAGATTTTTTTTTTTTTTCTGGAGGGTGTTAGTTCCAATGTTTGCCACTATGTATATGTACTAGACTGTCTTCTGCATCATTTGGCCAAATGGCGTTCTTGAAGTGCTCAAGCGATTGCATGATTCAGTGTGGAGAAAACGACTCGAATTGTGGCGATCAGTCGAGTGACTTCTGCATCACGACAACGCTCCCGCCCACACAACACTGAAAAACAGGATGACAGTGGTTTCTACCGCCCCACTCCCTGGACCTTGCGCCATGCAATTTTTTTCTTATTTCCAGGAATGAAGAGGGACCTTAAAGGAAAGCGTTTTCAGGTTGTAGAGGAGGTCAAGAAGCAAGTGACGGTACTGATGGCTATCACTTTGCAAGAGTTTCAGAACAGTTTTGAACAATGGAAAAAGCGATGGGACAAGTGTATTGTGTCTCAGGGGGAGTATATATATACTGTATATTGTGACAAAGAGACACACACACTCAGTGTATAAAGAAAACACTTTTTTCTTTTAACACTGCTATAGAGTTGTACATGCAAGTAACACGATCGCTTCAAAATGGCAATACTCAACATAGGCCTTCCTCTTTAGTCCCGATATCCGGACTCATACGCCAGGCAGCATCTGTTAGTGGTAATAGGCAAAATCCAACCCACCCTTTAAACATTTAATAAAACACTCCCGTTTGCAAAAGCAATAACTCAACATTAAACACAAGAACTGTTGGAAATCCAACATGAAATAAATCATAAATAATTTAATTTTAGTTGCCGCGCTGCAGAGCCTCCTGGGATGTCAGTCAGTCCAATATATATATATATATAGAGAGAGTCTTCCATGGAGTTTTCATACTGTTGGCGAGATTTTTGTCCCCGTGGAGCCTTTACGCAGTTGTCAAATATTTGGAATGCAGAACGTGTGGAGAAAGTGCTGGGCTATTGATGATCAGGTCAATTTGATGGGTTGATGGGAGAAGGTTCTCAGAGACACCTGAGATTATGGGCTTAAGCCTCTGTAACCATAAATGATGACTCTTCTATGGGAGTACCTTTGTGGAGTTTTTACCTTTTTACATTTTGCTTTAAGGGCAGTGTCACCTTGTGTCTCACCTTGTGTCCCCAGAGCCTACTGAAGCCTGACTAGCTGACAAAAGGACAAAAGTTGAAAAAATTACTTGTCCAGATTATATATATATATATATATATATATATATATATATATATATATATATATATATTATTATATATATATGATAAACTTTATTCATTTTCCATTAACAATCGACATATTGGGAATATTGAGAAGTGTGACTTTCTCTGTTCGGCTTGGTACCAATTCGACCTTTGTCGACTCAAGACCACGCGGAATATAAAGAAATATGAACCAGCACAGGATACACATGCTTTACATTTACTTCCACGATTTCAACTTTAAGCCTTTACTTTGAGACCGGCAGGGTTGACAGTTTTGTTTATGTTTTCATCACCTAAATTCCAAACCCGTACCCCTTCTTCCTGAATTCCGTTACGGGAAGTGTGGCTGTGAACAGCACTGAAGTGCGCTGGCCAGGGTTTTGAAAATGTGTTGGTTCTATTTCTAGATTAGTTTATTATCGACATACGTGAGGAGATTTTGTTCTTCTCATTTTATTGTATCTGACACCTTTCTCTTTGACAAAAGTAAATAGTTCAGGCGAGACTGGTAAATCTGCACGGCAAAACGTTTTTCTTTGACGGACTTCATTCATTAAATATTTAGAAACTCCGCCTGTATTGTTAAATGAAAGTTGTCTCCATTCTTCTTTACGGGGCATTAAACTGGGTAATAACTGCCTTTGGCTTGCATGTCTATGATCGATAACTGACGAAGTACTTTAAGTTTTCGACCAACGTAGGACCCCGAAGTATTTTAAGTGCGTCTCGAAACCAGCGCTGAAATTTGAGGACACAACAAATCCCACATGTAAACAACTCATCTCCACAGTGTAGGTATGGACGTAATATTATTTGAGAAAAACGCGTAAATAAGTTTATTTGTGTGTCCTAAAGCATTTTAAGACGTGACTGTTCGCAAGAAAATACCTGTCTATATTAGTTACCTGTATTACAACGTGTACAGCTTCTTGTGATGATTCGTGTTGTTATTGGCACGACATATAATAAATAATTGCGTTAAATAACAACTAAGTGATGGAAATTGCATTAACAAAGCATTATTTAATTTTTTGTCATGTATTTTCTTTACCTCATATTTAGGGCACGTCCATTAGAAAAAGTAAATTGTAGAAATTATTTAAATGTCACGCGATGTCGTTAAGTTACTAAGATTAAAACAATAAGCAACGCCATAAAACTCGAATCAAAATGATGAGCTACTTTAAGTTGGCAATTATGGTTGTAAATGAAAATTATGTTTTACACGATGTTACCTTTAAAATTGTAATATTTTTAATGTGGAGTCCCAATTAAATCAGCTCAGCAGGTAGCACGTAACTGCCCTTGCAAAGGCACAAACGAGTTAAGGCTTCTGATAACAATAAACGGTTAACTTTTATTTGGGTTTTCCCTCCGTATTTCGACCAGGCTAAAGTACTTGTTCGTGTACGTGCCAGTGTGCAAAGTAATGGCGTAAAAAGTCAAGATGAGGACGCCTGCAGGACAGATAACCTCCTCGTTCCGCCGCCGTACCGTAACCTCCCATATCGACACATTTGTAATCTCTGACATCCAATTGGGCCGCGGCGCACACGACACGACATCTCCGAACGAGTGGCTGGTAAACAAGCTCAGAGAGCGCATGCGTGTAGTAAGTAATGGACGCTTCTCCGCTCGAGAGTCGAATGTTCATTTAATATTCGTCGATAAAGACGCGAAATCCTGTCGTCATAGTGGCTTATTTACTGAACAACTGTGAGTAATCTTTTTAAGTGGCTTTGCGTGTCTGGTTTTGTCATACGACTTATTTTTTGACAGATGTTTCCTTGTTATCAGTACACGACAATGCGTACTGAAACAGTAACTGGCAATAATACTGTCTGCCATATTTCCTTATGCACCGAGAGGAAATTGACCGTCACTGTTAATGTTTTGTTTGTTTTTCAGTTATGTGATAAGTATAAGGTGGCATGTCCAGTGATTTAACTGGCGCTGTAATCGCACTGAACGTATAGCGCCTTATTGGTTTTCGCCGATCTTTCATTTTTGCAAGGCGATTGAGACTTCGGGCCTCTTGTATTTTGACAGGCAAGAATAGAGACCAATGAGAAACCGAGTGCCGCATTAGGGCGGTAGGAGGCTGGTTGCTTGTACTGTGGTGGGCGGGTCTTTTTTTTTAAAAAACGTCAGGTACTACAGGGACAAAGATGTATAAGATGACTAAATGACATGTGTGCTCCTTCCAAAAATGAATAGATCTATTTAATGGAAATAATAATTAAGCATTGCTTTGACATAATATGTAGCGGTTTTAAATATTTTAAGCTTTGTTTGAAAATAAACCAAGTTTTCGCTCATACAAGGACAAACCATTTGTGGGTACTGGGGGAGCTCAGTTTCTCGTAGTCATTCTGTAATCTCTCTGTATAAATTAATTTTTTTTCCCATTTTGTTTCAAAGAAAAATCCCCCAGGTGTTTTGTGTTGAGAGGTTGTCCGTTGGTTGCGTGCTGCGTCTAAATAAAGTTCGTAGATGAGAAGGCGCAACGTTCAAGTTCACCGTAGGGGTGCAGTGAAGCCAGGTTTTAACCCAACCCCCCTGGTTTTCAATATTTCTTTAATGCGGATGGAATTGAACTATTGATTGGAAATGGATGTCTGAGATTTTGAATTGACAGTTTTTTTTTGACTACAAACCCGGAGCACCTGTTAAAAATGTGTGTATGTTAAACTGGCTTATATAAAATTCGCCCTTTTTTAGGTAACTGTTCTTATTGTATCAAATTATTACATGGAATTTCCTGTCTTTTTTGTTATTTTAAAATGTTGGAATGTACAGTGTTATTAGAAATGTTTGAGAGAATAATGTGTTTTTAAATGAAATGGGGGAACAAATCATGCTACAAAGATTGGTGTTAATAATGAACTTACGAATAACTATTGACAATTTATCTATCTCTAATTTACAGAAGGGAAAACTAATAAAATTCTGAAAGAATGGCGTCTGACTCAGGATCCCAGAATTCCAGTTGCCGGATAATGACATTTTACCCAACTAAGGAGGAGTTCCAAAATTTCATCCGTTACATGGCCTATATAGAATCACAGGGTGCCCATAAAGCTGGCCTGGCTAAGGTATTGTATCTTCTTTTTTAATATGTGTTTCCACAGATTTGGAACAAAAGGGAGCCAAGTTCTTTAGTCAGATAAGTCCAAAAAAGCTCTTTAATCATCAAGCTAATAGTTGAACTGGATTAAGGGGGCTGTAGAATGTATATTTGTGTCTATGTAAATTCTGTTGTGCTAATTGAGTTTTAAGGTAAATGGAGTGTTGCAGCAACTAGCACTTGGCAAACCAAAGGAAAGCATGTAGGATGCATATTTAATTGGAATATAAAGATTTATGATATAATTATTTAATTTTGGCCTGTACTAAGGTCTTGATGAGACAAGTAAAGTTAATAGTCAATATCTAGCTACTTTTATTTAATGTCTTGCAAACAACACAGACATTTTACTGGAATTTTAAAGTAATGGAGTGATCTTTACAAAAGTAGTTTTAATGTTGGGGAAATGTAAAAAAAACATTTGCTTGCTGCAGCTGATTTTATCACATGAAGCAATATAAATCTCACAACTGAAGAAGTTAGTAGTCTGACAGGCACTTGTTGACAAAACTGTATGGAAAAGTGTATTTTCACAAAAGCACCTTTTTAATGAGATGCTGATGATTGGCTTAGCCTGAGTAAGCTCTGTATTTGCTACTTCATGTAGCAATAATATATTGTGTAATAAAGTTTAGGTTTCGATTATTCTACTAGTAATTTGTCTGATGTATTTTTCAATTACCAAACATAATACCTCAGTGAATATTTTTTGATGTATGCATTTGAAATGATAAATCATTCTGAGTTGATTATTACATTCTTTGTAAAAAATCCATGCTAAATACGCCATACCCAACTTGTAGTTAGTGCTGGTCTGTACTTTATATAGAAAGTAGGGTGCTTTGAGCTTTTGTTTCTCATATCAAAAAATTTAACGTGGCAAATAGGCCTGGGTAAAAATATAGATTTTTCCAATTATTATTTTTTGTTAAAATGATTAAATATCGATTCTTAAAGTCTCAAGATCACTCAAGATCAATCTTGTAAATCTCTGTCCTGCTCAATTAATATGTGTAGATTTTTGCTTATCTCGTTTTTGGCAGCCAATCCAGTAGATGTCACTAATGCACCTTTGAACACTAGAATTACCAGAGCCTACAAGAAAGCTCGCTTACAGAGCTCACCAACACTACACCATCCAGATCTAAACACTAGCGTGGTGTATGTGCCCAAAAAAATCTAACTGCATTCTCGTACCATTGCTCGCATTTCATGTGTGTTCCATGTCTACAACGATCTATTTAAACACATCGTTAAAAAAACGTTTTTCGTGTTTTAGTAATAAATGACAAAATGTAAGTTTATTATGTGTGAAGCCTGAACTCCAAATATCAAAAGAAACACTTTCACAAAAGGTACAAATACACTCACCTAAAGGATTATTAGGAACACCATACTAATACGGTGTTTGACCCCCTTTCACCTTCAGAACTGCTTTAATTCTACGTGGCATTAATTCAACAAGGTGCTGAAAGCATTCTTTAGAAATGTTGGCCCATATTGATAGGATAGCATCTTGCAGTTGATGGAGATTTGTGGGATGCACATCCAGGGCACGAAGCTCCCGTTCCACCACATCCCAAAGATGTTCTATTGGGTTGAGATCTGGTGACTGTGGGGGCCATTTTAGTACAGTTAACTTATTTTCATGTTCAAGAAACTAATTTGAAATGATTCGAGCTTTGTGACATGGTGCATTATCCTGCTGGAAGTAGCCATCAGAGGATCATGAAGGGATGGACATAGTCAGAAACAATGCTCAGGTAGCCCGTGGCATTTAAACGATGCCCAATTGGCACTAAGGGGCCTAAAGTGTGCCAAGAAAACATCCCCCACACCATTACACCACCACCACCAGCCTGAACAGTGGTAACAAGGCATGATGGATCCATGTTCTCATTCTGTTTACGCCAAATTCTGACTCTACCATGTGAATGTCTCAACAGAAATCGAGACTCATCAGACCAGGCAACATTTTTCCAGTCTTCAACTGTCCAATTTTGGTGAGCTCGTGCAAATTGTAGCCTATTTGTAGTGGAGATGAGTGGTACCCGGTGGGGTCTTCTGCTGTTGTAGCCCATCCGCCTCAAGGCTGTGCGTGTTGTGGCTTCACAAATGCTTTGCTGCATACCTCGGTTGTAACGAGTGGTTATTTCAGTCAAAGTTGCTCTTCTATCAGCTTGAATCAGTCGGCCCATTCTACTCTGACTTCTAGCATCAACAAGGCATTTTCGCCCACAGGACTGCCGCATACTGGATGTTTTTCCCTTTTCACACCATTCTTTGTAAACCCTAGAAATGGTTGTGCGTGAAAATCCCAGTAACGGAGCAGATTGTGAAATACTCAGACCAGCCCGTCTGGCACCAACAACCATGCCACGCTCAAAATTGCTTAAATCACCTACCTTTTCCATTCTGAAATTCAGTTTGGAGTTTAGGAGATTTTCTTGACCAGGACCACACCCCTAAATGCATTGAAGCAACTGCCATGTGATTGGTTGATTAGATAATTGCATTAATGAGAAATTGAACTTTAGGTGAGTGTATAACAGAAGAAGTGCGCTTCTATTCAAAAATATAACTGCAGAAAAAACACGTGTTAGGGTGCGACATTGACACGCTTTTGCTATGAGCGCTTCGGTGGTGCAACGGTATCAGCTGTTGACTGGTAATCTAAACTTCACAGGTTCGATCCCAGACAAGTCCGTTTTGAGAAGTGAGCTGCACGTATTCTTACTATTTTAGAATAAAAACATACATTTGATTCCAGTCCGTAACAGCTGGTGTAATTTATGATACTTAATAAAGGTTAGCTTTGTTTTTTTGTTTATTCAGTTTTATTCTCTCAGCCGTGTTCATGATCCCACCCTAATAAACCCCCCCGGCACTGCTGTTTTCACATAGACACACTATAACAAAAGTAAACTGAAATCGATCTGGCTTTTATGTAAGTAACATATAAATGTTAATGATTTGAGCACATGCACCGTCCTTTGTATGTTAGAGCCAGTCATGATTTGAGTTTACCTCTGTTATAGCGCGTCTAAGTGAAAACAGCAGTGTCAAATGCGGTTGGAGATGGTGAACGCAGCGGAGAGAATAAAACTGAATAAACAAAAAAAAACATGTAGCATGTGGTTGTTTTATAAAGTAGATGCCATTGCATTGTATTAAAACAATAATACAGTATGAGTGGACTCTGATGTGGTGATACATATGTTAGTTATGGTGAATTCTGAATGAGTTCAGTGCTGTGAACATTTTTTTTTTCTTTTTTGTTTTTTGTAAATAGAGCAATAACATTTTATTCCACATCTTCCAAATACTGAGGTTAACAGTTAATTACTAATCAAGTATTTCTCTTTAAATTTTATTTAAAAACCGTGACTTTTGGATGTGGTTAAAAAATGCCTTTTAAATGCCTATTTTTATAGTTTAAATCCTAAATACAGTATGCCCCCAAAGCACTTAAATTTTGTTGCAAACTCAGCTTAATACATTAATACCTTATTAAAACCACATTAAATCTAAAAAATTACCTTAATACATTACCTAAAAACAGAATGTAAAGGTAAACCCATCTACTGTACTGGACTGTACTGCTATGTCTCCCGTGGTGCTAGAATGTAAAATACCGATGTTACCGCTATAGTACTGTAATTCATGCAAGCGCGTTTTCTTTGGCATGCACTGTCTTTTTCTTTGTTGAGAAGTTAATTAAAATATAGTAAAATGTATGGGTACTCGTCAATGATGAATGATATTGATGATGAAGTAGCTGTGCCGTATGATGCAGAGAATTTAAAACTCCTCACGTGGCACCTCTTTTTCAGGCGCTTCAGGAGATGTTGTATTTTTGGACGGGTCTTCTGGTGGGGTTTCGTGCTGACTTTTCTTTATAGGTTTCAGGAACATTGTGATGGGAAGTTGCTACATTGTCTCCTGTAGCGAACTGCTGGTACAATTTCTGTGCTTTCTCATGGATGATTTTTCTTCCTGCAGTTGGTGATCCACAATGCCAAGGCAGATTCCATCCTGACGATATTTTTATTCCTTACGGTCGTCACCTAATTGGCACTATCACAGAAACTTACAGATAGGGTACTCCAGATCGCTGCTTTGTTCTTCCTTATGTAGCGTGCGGTGCTTTCATTAATGCCATAGTGGTGCGCTACTGCAGCATCACTTTTTAGTTCCCGGAGCGAATCTAGTAGTTCAACCTTCTCCTGGAGTGTTTTAAACTTCTGGCACTTAGGCTCAGTGCCAGAAGCCTTAGAAGGTGCAGGGCGATTCGGCGACATCTTGTGCATTTAAAAATAACAAAATGGAAAACATGAGGAAACTCAGCTGGAGTTTCCTCCCACAATCCAAAGACATGCAGGTTAGGTGGATTGGCGATTCTAAATTGGCCCTAGTGTGTCCTGCGGTGGGTTGGCACCCTGCCCAGGATTGGTTTCTGCCTTGTGCCCTGTGTTGGCTGGGCTTGGCTCCAGCAGACCCCCGTGACCCTGTCTTCAGATTCAGCGGGTTAGAAAATGGATGGATGGATGGGACTTAATATTTTATCACTTTTGTATACTTTGCCTTGGTTGATCATACAAAATGATGATGAAACTTCTTTATTTGCATTTTTAAAAAAAGAGTCATGTGTATACCAAAGCTTAAATGTATGTTGAGGCTTACTTGTCTTTCATGCATTGCACAAAGCAAGACTACAAATATTAAGTGTAAATACTGAACATTTTAGTCTCGAATATCATATTAAATGGACAAAGTATGCCAAAGTATGAGATGGTATGGCATAGTTAGTTGAAGCAACTGGGGAAAAATGTAGGTATATAGATTATATATTTTTTTCATATTTCATTACAAGCCTTACTGACTGTAAGTTGAACACACACGGAATGATTTTTGCAATGTTAATTGGCTTGTTCTTCGGATTTCACTATAGTGTTCTTTGTTTTTATGTGTGCTGTTATTATATCAGTCTACTGATTTATGCCACTTCTATTTGGTTGCATGTGAGCTTACTAGTGCAACAAATGATTTTTTTTCCTCAGTGCCCGTAAAAGAGCATTTACTGCTTGGATACAAGTTTTTTTTTTTAATGTAATTTCCATACATTTGTGTGCTTATCGCAATGTTTTATTTAAATGTTTGTATGTGATTGGACTTCAGATAGAGGATTTACAGTTCTTTTAGCCTGACCCTTGTAGTAATAATATCAGGATTAACTTGTCCTTCTTTTGTATTGTTTTCTGCTCTACATGTTACAGTACTGTTGACTTTAGCATGCTGTCTTTTTAGCAATACAGGCTGTGTTTGCAGTTAATTGCATGTTGCATCTTTTGATAGCACACCAGAAGTACCCCTTCCTCTTTTCCTTTGTTTTGAAGTAGTTGGTGGAACTCTGTTACTTAATAATGTAAAGGTGCCTGTATGCCTCAAGATGGGTGTTCAAACCTATACAGCAAAGATTAACTGCCCCCTTGTATAACTTATATATACCGTATTTACACGTGTACCTCTCTCTCTCTCACTCTCTCTCTCCCTCCCTCGCTCGTTTGCTTACCCACTCTCTCTCCCTCGCTCGCTTGCTTGCCCACTCCCTCCCTCGCTCGTTTGCTTACCCACTCTCTCTCCCTCGCTCATTTGCTCGCCCACTCTCTCTCTCACTCACTCTCTCACTCACATGCTTGCTCACTCCCGCTGTCTATCTCTCGCTCGCTTGCTCGCTCCCTCTTACTCGCGCTCTCATTCGACAGCGCTCTTTCTCTCTCTGTAAACGCTTCCTATACAATCACAATGCGTGTTGTACACGGGGCAAAAAACCCTTTGCTGGCAATGACAGCCTCAAGTCTTGAACTCATGGACATCACCAGATGCTGGGTTTCCTCTTTTTTAATGCTCTGCCAGGCCTTTACTGCAGCGGCTTTCAGTTGCTGTTTGTTTGTGGGTCTTTCTGTCCAAAGTTTAGTCTTCAACAAGTGAAATGGCTGATCAATTGGGTTAAGATCAGGTGACTGACTTGGCCATTCAAGAATTTTCCACTTCTTTGCTTTAATAAACTCCTGGGTTGCTTTGGCTGTATGTTTTGGGTCATTGTCCATCTGTATCATGAAACAGCACTTAATCAATTTGTCTGCATTTAGCCTGATTTGAGCAGACAGTATGTCTCTGAAAACCTCAGCGTTAATTCGGCTGCTTCTGTCCTGTGTCACATCATCAATAAACACTAGTGTCATCACACTGCCTCCACCGTGTTTTACAGATGATGTGGTATGCTTTGGATAATGAGCTGTTCCACACCTTCTCCATACTTTTTTCTTGCCATCATTCTGGTAGAGGTTGATCTTGGTTTCATCTGTCCAAAGAATGTTTTTCTAGAACTGTGCTGACTTCTTTAGATGTTCTTTAGCAAAGTCCAATCTAGCCTTTCTATTCTTGAGGCTTCTGAGGGGCTTGCACCTTGCAATGCACCCTCTGTATTTACTTTCATGCAGTCTTCTCTTTTATGGTAGACTTGGATATATTTATGTGTGTATGTGTGTGTATATGTGTATATATATTGTATATGTACAGTGGGTACAGAAAGTATTCGGACCCCCTTCAATTTTTTGCTCCATTGCATCTCTCCATTTGCTAAAATCATTTAAATTAATTTTTTTCCTCATTAATGTACACACAGCACCCCATATTGACAGACAAAAAAAAAAGAATTTTTGAAATTGTTGCAGATTTATTAAAAAAGAAAAACTGAAATATTACATGGTCCTAAGTATTCAGACCCTTTGCTCAGTATTTAGTAGAAGCACCCTTTTGAGCTAATACAGCCATGAGTCTTCTTGGGAAAGATGCAACAAGTTTTTCACACCTGGAATTGGGTATCCTCTGCCATTCCTCCTTGCAGATCCTCTCCATTTCTGTCAGGTTGTATGCTAAATGTTGGTGGACAGCCATTTTTAGGTCTCTCCAGAGATGCTCAATTGGGTTTAAGTCAGGGCTCTGGATGGGCCATTCAAGAACAGTCACAGAGTTGTTGTGAAGCCACATTTTAGCTGTGTGCTTAGGGTCATTGTCTTGTTGGAAGGTAAACCTTCGGCCCAGTCTGAGGTCCTTGGCACTCTGGAGAAGGTTTTTGTCCAGGATATCCCTGTACTTGACCGCATTCATCTTTCCCTCAATTGCAACCAGTCATCCTGTCCCTGTAGCTGAAAAACTCCCCCACAGCATGATGCTGCCACCGCCATGCTTCACTGTGGGGACTGTATTGGACAAGTGATGAGCAGTGCTTGGTTGTCTCCACACAAAAGTTCTATCTTGGTCTCATCAGACCAGAGAATCTTTTTTCTCACCATCTCAGAGTCCTTCAGGTGTCTTTTAGCAAACTCCATGTGGGCTGTCATGTGTCTTGCCTCTCCTCAATGTGTGGAGACAACCAGGCACTGCTCATCACTTGTCCAATATCCAAATCCAGGTGTGAAAAACTTGTTGCATCTTTCCCAAGAAGACTCATGGCTGTATTAGCTCAAAAGGGTGCTTCTACTAAATACTGAGCAAAGGGTCTGAATACTTAGGACCATGTGATATTTCAGTTTTTCTTTTATAATAAATCCGCAACGATTTCAAAAATTTTACCAAATGGCTGCAATATAACAAAGAGTGAAAAATTGAAGGGGGTCTGAATACTTTCAGTACCCACTGTATATGTGTATATATGTGTACTGTATATATAATAATATACACACATAGTATATATATGTATAGGTATGTATATATGTCACACTTTGTGTAGCATAAGCCCTTATCCATCAATTTCATATAGCTAAAAACACTACAATCTGGAATAAAAATGGCAGTGCTTGTAGCTTTCTTTTTGTGATTTCTTCAATGTTTATGTATCTGTAATGGGGCATACTGTGTTACTTACATAATATAATATGTACATGTATTATGATTTGTGGTTAGTGCAGTAATGAATTAAGTGCTATGTTTTGTCTTATTTAAAACCGTCAGAGAGAGAGAGAGAGATTGCACAATGTTTATTGACTGACAGAATCTGGTGCCAGGAAGCCAGGCAAGGTGTTGAATTCGGTACATACAATGGAAAGTGAAGTATAAGTGGAGTAGTGGAAAAACAAAAAAGCAGTATTGAATGAATGATCCATACAGTACTTCCATGTAAAATACTTCAGTGATACCAAGAGAAATCACCCAGTGGAAGGTTTTACAGTACTATTGTTCATTACAATAATAGATAGCTAAGTACATTAACTTGTTTATTTGTGTAAATAATAAGTACTTGTAGAGTAAAATGAAGAGGAAATTCAATCAAATAAACAACTTAATATTTTAATTTAAAAGTAAACCCTTTGGGTCGAATGACGTAAACAAACTGCCTAGATATGTCGGTTAATGCCTCTGTTAACATTGACCTTTACAGATCTGTTGTGGCAATAAATGCCAACTTTTTACATTTATTGGGAGTGCACATTTCACAGGTGCACATCTGTTATAGCCTGCAGAAACATGAAATCCATGTATTGGATCCTACCATATTCTTTCTCCCCAGTTTTAAAGCTTCACTGCTGTAACTAGCAGTTTGGGAGTGGGGAATCCATTCCCCGGAATTCTGGAATCCCGCATGTCATTCTCGGGCTCCCAGGGATGACACAGTGTACGGGCATCTCACATGTGAACGGTTTTAGAATGACCAACACTTATCTATACTAATAAAAGGCGAAGCCCTCACTGACTGACTGACTCACTCACTCATCATGAATTCTCCATCTTCCCGTGTAGGTAGAAGGCTGAAATTTGGCAGGTTCATTCCTTACAGGTTACTTACAAAAGTTAAGCAGGTTTCATTTCGAAATTCTACGCGTAACGGTCATAACTGAATCCTACTTGCATACATATATACGTCCATAGCCTGCAGCTCGGTCGCCGTGTGAGGCGGAGTTGCTTCCCCCATTACCATGCCTCCCATGTAGTTGGCTGCCTGCCTATATTGCGTCCCCCATCCCCACGCCTCCCACGTAATTGACTGCCTGCCCATATAAGGCCGTCCGTCAGCAGCAATCCAAGCTGTGAGAAAACAGTAAAAAGGAGGCGTGTCAGACGTCGTGGTACATTTTCTGATGCAGCTAGACGGAAACCACTTTATGACACTGCCGCTAAATACTCACAGAAAAATTCACAAGTTAATAGACACGCTCTCCCTAAATACTCGCAGGCAAATCCACAAGTTCATGGAGACGCTGCCTGCCGCTAAATACTTGCGGGCTAATCCATAACTTCCCGTGTAGGTAGAAGGCTGACATTTGGTACTTCTTTCAGTGGTATGATGCCACTGTCGGCTGCCATATTGAACTTTTTAATGGTCTTTGTTACTCATGGGCCCATCTTCAAGAAATTTGGTACGGGGGTTCCCAACGCTAACTGAATCCTACTTACGTACATATATACGTCCATAGCCTGCAGCTCAGTCACCGTGTGAGGCGGCGTTGGGTCCCCCATCCCAACGCCTCCCACATTGTTGGCTGCCTGCCTATATAAGGCCGTCTTTTCTTCCATTCTCTACATTCTCTTCCTTGCTTCGTCACTGGATTCACGTCTCCCTGCACCCATTTCCTTTATCATTCCAACCGAACCCGCATTAACATGTCTATCGAGGTGATCACCATCGATCAAAAAACTGTCACTTTATCAAGCGGTTTCCATGCCCGGAGATGGCACCTGCCTTTTCCATTCTCTTTGTTATATATTGCACGGCCATATCAGGCTCACTCTTGATATCCAGAGGAACATTGTGAATTATGTATTGAATGACTGGGACAGGTTCAAGGTGTGGACTGATGACGGTACAGGAGATAATTATACTACACAGGGTCACTATAAGAATGAAATGCTTAAGCCCTTCACCTATGCTTCTGCATGTGAATTGATGGCTGCCTCTGAATTGTTCGGTTCTCGCTTTCAAGTGTACCGAAATGGCCAAATATTTTACACCTTTGGACAACCGCCAATGCCTCTTAAACATCTTGGATTCACAGATGACGATTTCAGTAGTGGACACTTTGATGTTTATGAATGTTTAAACTCTCAAAAGCTGGATACGAAGTTATCAATGAAGCCGGTTGTATGCTTACAACGCTTGACAGTTGCCGAATGCCACTTCAACACAAGTCCTGCAAATACTAACGTAATTGAAACAAACCATGAAACTCAAAACGATTATGACAGCAGCAATCCAAGCTGTGAGAAAACCATAAAAAGGAGGCGTGTCAGAGGTCGTGGTACATTTTCTGATGCAGCTAGACGAAAACAACTTTGTGATGCTGCTGCCAAATACTCGCAGAAAAATCCACAAGTCAATAGACATGCTCTCGCTAAATACTCGCAGGCAATTCCACAACTTAATAGAGACGCTGCCGCTAAATACTCGCAGGCAAATCCACAACTTCACAGAGACGCTGCCGCTAAATACTCGCAGGCAAATCCACAAGTTCACAGAGACGCTGTCGCTAAATACTCGCAGACGATTCCACAAGTTCATAGACACGCTCTCGCTAAATACTCGCAGGCGATTCCACAAGTTAATAGACACGCTGCCGCTAAATATTCGCAGGCAAATCCACAAGTTAATACCGGGAATGCCTGTTAAACGTCTTAGATTCACGAGTAGCGATTTGTGTAGTGAACACTTAGATGAATGAAACCTGTTATCTTTACAACGGTTGACAAACACGGGATGTAACTTGAACACAACACGTCCTCAATAATCAAATCCTTGATGACAGCAACACTCATAACAGTGACAAAACAATTACATTGACAGTCATGTTATGTTATTTTTAAAGTGTTTTCTTTTTCATAACTTCTTTAACACACTACTTCTCCACAGCTAAGCGCGGGTATTTTGCTAGTTGTAAATAAAACTACTGCAATATGTTGACACCAATAAAAGACTAACCTTATCTACAAGCAGTTCATGCTGTCCACACGTGGACAAAATTGTTGGTACCCTTTAGTCAATGAAAGAAAAACTCAAAATGATCACAGAAATAACTTTAATCTGACAAAAGTAATAATACATAAACATTCTATGAAATTTAACCAGTGAAAGTCAGACATTGATTTTCAACCATGCTTCAACAAACAGAATTATTTAAAAAAATAAACTCATGAAACAGGCCTGGACAAAAATGATGGTACCCCTAGAAAAGACTGAAAATAATGTGACCAAAGGGACATGTTAATCCAAGGTGTGTCCACTAATTAGCATCACAGGTGTCTACAATCTTGTAATCAGTCAGTGGACCTATATATAGGGCTCCAGGTAGTCACTGTGTTGTTTGGTGACATGGTGTGTACCACACTCAACTTGGACCAGAGGAAGCGAAGGAAAGAGTTGTCTCAGGAGATTAGAAAGAAAATTATAGACAAGCATGTCAAAGGTAAAGGCTATAAGACCATCTCGAAGCAGCTTGATGTTCCTGTGACTACAGTTGCACATATTATTCAGAAATTTAAGATCCATGGGACTGTAGCCAACCTCCCTGGACGTGGCCGCAGGAGGAAAATTGATGACAAATCAAAGAGACGGATAATACGAATGGTAACAAAAGAGCCCAGAAAAACTTCTAAAGAGATCCAAGGTGAACTTCAAGCTCAAGGAACATCAGTGTCAGATCGCACCATCCGTCGTTGTTTGAGCCAAAGTGGACTTCATGGGAGACGACCAAGGAGGACACCATTGTTGAAAACAAATCATAAAAAGCCAGACTGGAATTTGCCAAACTACATGTGGACAAGCCACAAAGATTCTGGGAGAATGTCCTATGGACAGATGAGACAAAAATTGAACTTTTTGCCAAGGCACATCAGCTCTATGTTCACAGACGGAAAAATGAAGCATATCAAGAAAAGAACACTGTCCCTTCTGTGAAACATGGAGGAGGCTCTGTTATGTTCTGGGGCTGCTTTGCTGCATCTGGCACAGGGTGTCTTGAATCTGTGCAGGGTACAATGAAATCTCAAGACTATCAAGGGATTCTAGAGAGAAATGTGCTGGCCAGTGTCAGAAAGCTTGGTCATGGGTCTTGCAACAGGACAATGACCCAAAACACACAGCTAAAAACACCCAAGAATGGCTAAGAGGAAAATATTGGACTATTCTAAAGTGGCCTTCTATGAGCCCTGACCTCAATCCTATTGAGCATCTTTGGAAAGAGCTGAAACATGCCGTCTGGAAAAGGCATCCTTCAAACCTGAGACAACTGGAGCAGTTTGCTCATGAGGAGTGGGCCAAAATACCTGCTGAGAAGTGCAGAAGTCTCATTGACAGTTACAGGAATCGTTTGATTGCAGCGATTGCCTCAAAAGGTTGTGCAACAAAATATTAAGTTAGGGGTACCATCATTTTTGTCCAGGCCTGTTTCATGAGTTTATTTTTTTAAATAATTCTGTTGAAGCATGGTTGAAAATCAATGTCCGACTTTCATTGGTTAAATTTCATAGAATTTTTATTTATTATTACTTTTGTCAGATTAAAGTTATTTCTGTGACCATTTTGAGTTTTTCTTTCATTGACTGAAGGGTACCAACAATTTTGTCCACGTGTGTAAGTACATGTATCTAGTTCAGGGGTGCCCAATGTGTCAATGGCGATCGACCGGTAGATCGCAAAGGTAGTGCAGGTAGATCACGTTGCATTTGAAACGTTAGTCTATCATACATCCTCCCTATGGCATTTGCCACTTGATTGACATACAGGGCAGCCAGTCTGAGATCTCTTTTCTTCTAACACACGGGTCATCCCGCACGCACAATCGAACGCGAGTGCTACTGCAAAACACCGGCTGTGATCTAGTTAGCCTTCCAATTTATATTGACTAAAGAAGGGATTTAAAAAAAAAAAAAAATTGTTTGGGGAGGCTATGGGCTGGATGTGGAATTGGAATTCTCGCAATGTCACAGTTGAAGTGCGTTTGTCTGATCTGTCAATCTATCATTGCTATTCCAAAGACGGAAAATGTGGAAAGGCACTTTCGAACTGTTCATAAAAACCATGAAACTGACTTCCGAAAGCGATCTGAGAAAGAGAAAGGAGAGGGAACTAAAATCGCAGTTAATCGGACAGCCGTCATTTTTCAGCACCTTGAGTTGGGGAACATCCAAAACCTCACATCAGAGCTGGAGACGCAATAGAAGGCATGTGCGCAACTTGACAGCATCCGCTACACAGAGCAGATTGAAAATTGTCTGTCAGACTTCAACAGACAGTTTCATGACTCAGCTTTACCTGAGCCAATCGCTACATTTAAGTGCTATCCATTTAGGGAAGATGTTATGAGTGATTCACTCGCATCAGAAATTGCAACACTGTTTCACCTAAAACTTGTCTACAGTGGAGGATGAGATTTTGACACTACAGGATGACATTCAGGTGAAGTTTGGGGATCATGGACAGTTTTGGAACTTGCTCACATTGGAAAAGTACCCAAACATGAGGAAATGTGCTACCTCCTTGACTGCATTATTCGGCTGTACTTATTTATGCGAGTCAGCCTTTTCCCACATGAAGATTAATTCCAAATACTGTAGTGACCATAAATGTATTGAATTGTTATTGTGCCATAAGGGTTATTCAGTTATGCAAGGTACGAGAACATATATTTTATGTTTAAAGTATACTCAGTATATATTTAATGTAGGTAGATCATTTCGACCTGGTCATTTTAAAAGTAGCTCGCAAGCCGAAAAAGTGTGGGCACCCCGATCTAGTTAGTTGCGGTAATAAGAGCGTAGAAAGCACAACCTGTCCAGCGTGCGGTCATCCAGGTAAGAGCGCACCTTCGTGCAGAGTGCGCCAGCCGCTGAGAAAGCATGCTCTGCATCCACTGAAGTAGGCGGCACAGTCATCGGATACTCATACACTTGCTCTAAACAACGTCCACACTTGCCGTTGCTCTGAAACACCCGCCATTTCAGCTTTTACTGATGCATCCAGTTTCTTGTCATCATTCTGTGATGGCAAGTTTCTTGGCACTGGTAATGCGGATGCAGCAGACTAAAACATTGCAATTTCAAGTTGCTGTTCAAAGCTGTTGTCTGCCAGACGTCAATGAAGTTTCCCCCTTTCCGGCATTCATGAGCTGCAGAGTACAGACTCCTCCCAGTCCAGTGTGCTCAGTCTTATTCGGAGCCGGGAGACTGACTGCTGCTGGTCTTAGGTTGACTGAATTAATCGTCAACATACTGCACCGTGGGCTAAAAAACCATGCCACTTAATTATTTTCAACTATAACTCTGTTATTTCTTGATCGATTTTTACACTTTTACACACTATGTATGCGAGCTTGGCCGTTCCCGGTTTCCCGGGAATTACAGCAGTTTCATTCCCAGGAATGCAGGAATGAAAAATGTCCGTGAATGGATTCCCTATTTGGGAGGGTGTTTCTTTGCTTGTATTGTTTTTGCCTGAATCTATAAATTCTGCAGTATTATTTGGGTCTATCTGAGTTGTGCTAATTAAAATGCAATTTAGCCTCACAAAACACTTATCCATGTTTTCTTTCTTTTTGCCCTGTTGCTATTTGTTATTTTTGCTGCAGTAAGCTCTCATTAGCTAAATGTCATAACCTAATTATGTTTGCATCACAGTGTGCAGTATGGCAATCACAAGACACCTAAAGATTAAGTGGAGTTGTAAATTCACTCGCCTGGCATCTTGATTTTTAACTTACATGGATGATGTTTTTTTCCACTAAATGCTTTTTCAATATGTGATTTGATTAGTTGATCACAAGTGATTGTGTACTTTTTTTTTTTTTAATTTAAGCGGTCATTTCTTATCAAATCATGGCAGAAAGAAAGATTACCTTTCAGCCTGAGTCTGGTGCTTGGCTCAGTCTGATTGACCAGGATTAATGCAAGGTGTGTTAAATGATATGGGTTACATGTGTGGATTTATTTAGTTAATTTAATGTGTAAATATCTACTTTATATTTTGTATAAATTTTTTTCAAAAACGATATCTGAGGATGCAGTGTATTATTTGTTTAATTATTCCTACTGTATCATCTTATCTGAAATGTTTTGTACTGTGCACATTTCCCATTCCATTCAGAATTCCATATAAAAGTCAGATTGTGGAGTTTTGTGCATCAATGCACAAATCAAATACTTCCCGACAGGGAATTGTGATGCATTTGACAATTGGTTTTCCCCACCACAGAAGTGTAAACAGAATGGTTAACAATGCGTAATACTAGTAGACCTGAGTGGGCCTTCCTATGAGTTGAGTTTGAAGACTTTCTCAATTGGAAATCAACCAGGTGTTTTTAAATCAATAGAACGTGGAATTAAATTTGGGGAGTTCTTGAGCTCCAAGGCAACTTGACACTGGCACCTATGCTTATTCTTTATCCTCATGCATATTTTCTGTTGGGGCAAACAAATTATCAGCTATCTTCCCATTTATTTGCCTCTATGTGTGCATCCATGTATGTTTGCATGATGCAGCTCAAAAACTTAGGCCTTGTCCCATGACTAAACAGAGCAAAGTACAAAAAACACATTTTAAAAAGTACAATTTTTACAGCAGTTGGGCATAACTTAAATGTTTTTTTAAAGTTATAGGGGTAAGTACTGGACCAAAAAGAATATGGCTGGCTTTATACTTCATGCTACGCGTGATCCTGTGGATGCGTCTGCTACACAAGTGGTATACTGTTTATACTTGCGTGTGAACTTTACATAAATCTGTAAGATTCCACCAGGTGACAGTGCGAGATATTATCACGGAGAGAAAATGTTTGGCTTCCCTGTGTTGTGAATTGTCTGAAACATCCATTAAATTGTGAGGACACCTTCCCACAATATCTCTGAAAAGGATGGATGTTTAATGATTACTTCCATCAATCCAGGGACATGCCTATTTCAGCATGCATCAGGTGCAAGGCAGAAAAACAGTCCCTGGATTGGGCATCAGCTCATCATAAGGTGAATACAAGCACACACATACACTAGCGTCATTTTAGCATCACTAAATCCCCAAACCAGCATGTCTTTGGAAGGTAACCGGAGAACACTGTGGAAAGCCACCAGGAAAATATGTAAACTCCGGGCTGTGAACACTAGGGACATCAATCCTTGCAAGGCAGCAGCGCTACCATTCTGCCGGTGTGCCTCCCTTACATGTGTAATTATTAACAGTATTCATTATTTAATAAAGTTACCAACTTATCTGTAAAATATACTATACATACTTTGTGTTTCATCATGAAAGTGGTATCAAGTATAAATCTAAGGATTCTAAATGTGCAGAGAGCTGGAATTTCATATATTTAATGTGTTCTGTGTGGCAATTGCTGCTAGCCGCTGCTGTCAGTTCACAAGGAAGCCCCAGAAGAACATAGTGATTAACAACAGGGTTGATTTTAAGATGATGTTTACGATGGTCTATTTTAATGGCACAATAAACTTCGAGATTAAAGCTGAAATTTCCACTTTAATCACAAAATTGATCTTTTCACTGTGTCCCTAATATTTTTTTTCCTCTATGCCTCAAATACACTGCTGTACATTCTGATGCTATTGTGAAGGTCCAAAAAAAAAAGCGGCACAGAAGATGGCATGAGACCTTTAACAATAGGATCCCTGAAACCCATAAAAAAAGTTGTAATCCCGGGCCACCTTAAATTCCTTCACACCTCTCCATCAGCATCTTTTGTTTTGCAAATGTGTCGATCAGAACAAGCAGCCTGCTTTCCCATATCCCACTGACGGAGCTGATGTCAGTCGCACAATTCTCAATTGTGTTTATCTGCGTGTGAGGTGCCAGAAGTTGTATAGGTTAAATAATATATTGCTGTTTGGAATACATACATTTAATGTGTGTTCTGTATACACAACGATATGTGTAAGTGTAGGATGTCAGGAAATGCGAGGCAAGAAATGGTGAACACATACCTAAAACAGAAAGTTTTTCCATGTTATACTAATAATGACGTGAATTGTATAATGTATGAAGACTTTAGTCCAAATATCATATAAACATTTGCCTTTTTATTCAAGAATATAGCCAAAAATAAAAAAAATCATTCAATTTACATGTTTGTTGTCAATGAGTTAAAAAGCCAAGCTCAAATGTCAAACGACAGAACATTGACAAGTATCCCTGGATGGTGCAGAGATAAGAACTGCTACCTTTATAACCAAAAGGTTGTAGGTTCGAGTCCGGGGCTCCACTTTTTGAGTTTTGAGCTCCTATTATTATTACTATAATATAATTAAAACAAGCCTCTTTTAAAATCACTTCTGTAACCTCAATTTTAAAAAATTCTGGTCTTGATTCCGACAATCTTAAATTTTCGGCCTATTTCTCACTTACCTTCTCTGTCAAAAGTTCTTGAGCATGTTGTAGCCTGCGAACTTGACATTTACTTAACTTGTGCCAGGTCTAGTTGCAGTTTTTATTACACTTTCATGTGAAGATTGTGATTATTTGAATTATGCAGACTCTGATAGGTAATGTATCTCTGCAATAATGTTTGGAATGCATTAGTTTGTTTTTTTTTTGTAAGCCATGCTAATATAGTATTATTGTTGAAGAGATGTTTTAAATGGTTCATGTAGAATTTATTTAGGAATGTGTGGTTTTAATGCTTCCTTTACTTATCCCTGTGGCACATTCTTATTTTTATAGGAACAAACAGTTAATTTATGGCTGTTTACTTCCTACTTTTAAATATAATGAATGTTGACATGCTGGCAGTATAATAAAGGAATACTATGAGTCCTTGCCTTATTACGTGAACATTAGCATAATTTTAGATAACCAATAAATAGTTTAATTATTTGAACAATAGTGTGATCATTATAAAACCATTTAACTTTAGATTATCCCGATGTGATAGTTGAATAAATACTTGTATGGTAATTATTATTATTTATTTATTTATTTTGCTATTCAACACAGCCATGGTTGTCACATTATTTTAATACCATATTTTTCATAACTCTTCTCCTCATTTGTTTATCTAGCTGCAGCAGCTCTTCTGATGCCAAAGTTTTGTTGCTTATTGAATGTTCCTTCTCTTCCTGTCCTATCTTAGGAATTTTGACATTGGTTTAGGAATATTGCCACTCATTACTCATTGCTCATTACAAGTAGCATTGTTTTAGGCAACTGAATTATTTTTAAATTGCTTGAATAGGGCCCTCTGAGTCATTATTTGCTCATTCCATTTTTGACTGACTGTGCTAATTATACTCAGTTAACTATGCCCAACTCTAAAGTTAAAATTATTAAATTTTTATCTGTGCATTCAAGTACGAGTTAATACCTGGGTCTCTTAGTGTAAGTTGGAGTGGAATCTTAGGAATAGACTTATATTGCTGTATAATTTTATAGGTGTTATGTGTGTCAGATTATTTTATTTTTTTTCTTTCCGAGTTAAAGGAATATATTGTAGTGCTTTTTTCTCCTTTCTTTGTCTTACATGTGGTTAAACCTAATAATAACCTCCTTGAAGGTATTTTCAATTTTGCTGAAAAGTACTGTTAAATATGTGACATCTTTGATATGTGATGTTTAGCAATGTTGACATTTTTTGCTTTTTGCTGAAAATGATACAATAGTTGTTTTGATCAGCCCACTCACTAGAAATAAAGTTAAATTTCTTTTCATTTATAGTCTATTTGCCAAAGGTATCTATTTCTTAATTGTGCATTTTTTTATTAAAATAAGTACTTTTAAATTTGGCAAGTTGGCATTTCTTCTAGACAAACTAATTATATTATAATATGGTTCTTGGCAGATTGTCCCCCCTAAGGATTGGAAACCAAGAAAATGTTATGATGATATTGATGAGTTGGTCATTCCAGCTCCAATTCAGCAGGTTGTTACAGGACAATCTGGTCTTTTTACACAGTATAACATTCAAAAGAAGCCAATGACAGTAAGAGAATTTCGAAAGATTGCAAACAGTGACAAGTAAGTACGTTTAGTTATCTATTTAAGTTGTGTTAGTTCTTGTATTTTGTGTTTCAATGTCCTCTTTCATCCAACTGTATTAATTTTATTTTGTCAAGCTCCTGCTAAATCATTCTTGCCACTTTATCAAAGTTGACACCTCTAGCTATAAACCGTACAGGCACATTTCTGGGTATAAAAAGGCTACAGGTTACTCAGATTAGAAAAGATGTGTGCACATTACATGTTAAAATCGTTTTCACACAAACACAGTAGGGGATAAACCTGTAGTATCTGTTGAAAGTTAGTTACTTCCAAGGGAGATTGCAACACACACTATGCACAAGATAGTCATGCTGACACAGGCAAAAATCTTTTGGTAAGTACTTCTAGAAAATGAGAGCTGTGCACGAGGAGAAAACATGTTCACCTGAAATTGAGCTTTTTTGGAAGCAGAACATTACAACATACTGCTCAATCAAATACACAATAAAACATAATTTACTTGTTAATGCAGAGAAAACAAAAGAGATATAAAAATACAAAGAAAAAAACAAAACCGATTCATCCTCTACCCAAGAGACAAAGAAGAAAGAAACAAGCAAAAAAAATGTTTTTAAGTATAATACAACAACTGATAGCATAAGAGAGTTAACCACAGGCCCAGCATACTTATTCTGAAATTATATTAATGGATTCTTGCCATGGTTGAAAGAAGTTTTGGACATACAATGTTAAATAGGATTTGATTTGTTTTTAACCTGAGATAATATAGAACATCACTTTCCCACTGAGATACAAAAAGTGGGTTATCATTCTTTCAGGAAAGGAAAATAAGTCTGCATGCTAGTAGTTTGGTATAAGCTATTACAATCAATTTCTCTCTTCCCACTTTAATCTCACCGGGGAGTACATGCAATATCTTGTTTTAGTCAGTGTGAAAAACATATGAGAAAAACACTATGATAAATACTACTACTACTACTACTACTACTACTACTACAACAATATAGCAGCAGCAAGATAACAATAAGAGAAAAAATAACTTGCACCATTGTTTCAAAAGCCAGTGTGAAGAAGTAAATCTTCAGTAATGACTTAAATGTAACTAAAGAGGGGGCCATTCTGATATACTACTGTAAACTGATCTACAGAGAGAGCAGCTACCAAAAAAAGATCGATAACCATGCCGTTTATACCTTGACGTAGGAACTACTAGAAGCAACTGTCTAGACAACCTAAGTGCCCTCTTTGGGGTGTACATTTTTAAAAGATCTGAGCGGTAAAAAGGCACCAGTTCATTTAGGCATTTGAAAACCAGTAACAAAATTTAAAAATCAATTCAAAAACGAACTGGAAACCAATGAAGAGAAGTGAGTACTGGAGAAATATCGTCATATTTGCAAATGCAAGTTAAAAAACGGGCTGCAGCATTCTGCACCATCTATAAGTGATGTAAGGATGCCTGATCAACCCCAAGGTACAGATTATTACAATAATCTAATAATTGCTTTTTCTAGGTCATTTTGAGATAAAAGACCCCTTTGATAAAAGTCTCAACTGATAGAAACAGTATGTAACTACAGCATTGATCTGTTTTATCAAATTTAAAAGTTCTCTCAAAAATAACCCCCAAGTTCTTGGCATAAGGCCTCTCATATGATACCAGAGAACCAAGAGCATAATTTCGAGAGGTTGAAATTTCAACATTTCCAAAAAATAATATTTCTGTTCTCTTTTCATTGAGCTGAAAACAATTTATTGTCATCCAGGATTTTATTTCATGATTTAATTTCATTTTATTAAGTTACTTAAATGACATGTTGGCAGATGTTAAATGAAGAGTTTTTTTATTTTTTTTTAATTTGATGAAGTATTTTCATCTGCTTTATTATCAGCCAGCCACATGTAATCACATTTAAACATATTTAATATCTCTTGTCCTATGTGTACCTTCAGTGTTCCGCCTAAGCTTTTCCATTGTATCCTTTTGTGTGTCAGATACTCTTGCCCAGTGTTCCCTAAGATCGTACAGAATTTCTGTAAAGCCTGTTCTCTGACAGTGTCATTTTGAGGTGTCTTGTTTGCCTTCTGTCCACTTTTGCCTACCACCAATCGTAGATGGGCCCATATTACCCACTGTGAAAATATTAATAATGTTGGTGTGAATACTTCCTCTGTTTGAAGGTAACTCTCAGTATTCCTCCAATGCCTTTACTCAATATTCTCTTGTGTCTCAACTTCTCTTGCCCTCTTCTTGAGGGACCAGACCAGTGGACACACCCACACACAGACACTAGCTTTTATTATATAGTAGATAAGACATGTAGCACCTGCTTGCTAGTTTGTTGGGAATGTGCCATTTTGACTAGGTTATTGGGTGCTGTTTTGTGCTTTAACCCTAAGAAATATTTTAAAAACTTAATGCTAAAGACACTTTACTGGACAATTTTTTAACCATGTTCTATGGGGGTTGGGAATTTTAATAAACCTTCTGGAGTATTTAAGATAGAACACCCATCTTCAAAGATTTATTTTAAAATTGTATTATGTTGCTAGGTTGATCATCAATTTTTGGGGGACAATTTTTTTTTCCCCATCATGGCTGTACGGTTCATTTATTAAAATCACTAATACAGTACATCGGTCAGTTCAAAAGCACTTTCTTTGTGGAACAAATGAGTTTGAGCTTATCAACTTGGTCATAGTCAGTTGTGTTTATCAGAACCCCCTTTTTTTTTTTTTTTAATACCTTGAACCATGAGTGCATCCAGGGATCAGTCTCTGCAATTTGTACAAAAGCTGTCATTGATGCCTGGTAATATTTCAGCAGGATATTTTTTTGTATGTTTCTTCTGACAGTTCAAAATCCATATCTAACAGGGCACAATCTGAGCCTTCAACAATACACAGAACTTCATCTGCATGTACAGTAGTTTCTTTTGATGAGAGCGACACCTGATATTTTATGCCATAACACACAAAAAGTGTATGCCTGAGCTGTGCAGGACTTAATATGTATATTAGTTGTTATTCATTGTGGCCACCTAGTGGATGAAAGCAAATGATACCTTATGGTGATTTTTGTGGAAGTTTATTTTTCTGCCCCAGATTTCAACTTTTGTCAACACTTGCCTTGAAAGAGCTAAAATATTTGAAAAACCTGCGATCTATCAAAAACTGAAATGTTTGCTGAATCATTGGAATGAATGAATTATTGGATGTAATATTTAATTCATTTTCATTAAAACTCAGTTTATTTGCCTGTGAGTCCCATTTATTTCACAATAGCAGCTTGGGCAAGGCTGTCAACTGTGTGTTTAGCTGGAAAACTATGGGAGTAGTAGTGTCTTTTGTCTATCTAGTGGCACGTTACTGTGATATAAATTTTGGATTTTTGGGCTTTCCAAAAGCCTGTTGGATGAGGCTTGATGGTTTTTCACCTCTTGGGTGGTCTTGGGTAAAATCACAATTGACAATTCCACTAGATGAAATGTAGTACCCGAACCAAGGTATATTTAGCATAATTCCTTTTAGCTTAAAGTGATAGATGATTACCTGACATGATCATGTAACATAAAAACTGCACTCAATGAATCTATTTAAATGCATAACATATCTCAAAGTAAGCCTTATTAGGTGGTGCAGTACAGTAGGCCCAATAAGTTGTAACAATAGAAATTTAAACTTATTATGTAGTAAGTTAATTAAGCAACATTTTAAAGTCTCTATTTTCAAATTCTAAAGCAATAATTATGCCTAGATGTTAGGCCTCCTTTTGATTTGCAATTATCATTATTTTTTTAGGTTACAGTGTATGCCATCTTGTAATGGGCAGGTGAATGAATTGGATATACCAGAAAGGAAACATGGATAATTAGGGCATATATAATATATACTTATGAAATATGTTTTTTTTTTTAATTTAGATATTGCAATCCACGGTATGATGATTTTGAAGAGCTTGAACGTAAATACTGGAAAAACCTTACTTTCAACCCTCCAATATATGGTGCTGATGTAAATGGGACACTGTATGATCCAGTGAGTCAATTTCTAACATTCTTAATTAACAGAGTGTAAATTTCTTAGGTCTGGACAGAAACAAATCGGAGCTGCTTCAACATTGATGTGAAAATAAGATTCTTCGCTGTAGCCAAAGAAAGCTTCAGTAGTTTTAAATGCTTATGTTTCTGATATGTATTGCATGTACTAAATTTACCTTGCTGGAATTTTTTTCCTCATAGACTGGGTGATATTGTTTCTGTCTCATTTTGTTTTTCATTATAATGAAAGCAGCAAGCTAGCAATGTATGTTTTATGACACATGTAGACATAATTGTTGCTATGTAATAAAAAGGAAGAAAAAAACAAAGTACATTTTCATGTATAGCAACTGGCATGTTACTGATTTCTTGTATTTAAATGTAAAAACAAATCTCCTAATTTGTTGTATGTTTTAACTACTGACATTCTTGCTGTAGTTCAGTCTGCATTTTGGCAAATTCCTCAATCTTCCTAAACTTCCAAGTTTTCAGTTATTTGTAGTCCATGTATAATTAATCACAGTTAGTAAAGCTAGCCTCATATTATATACAATCAAAAATGTATAGTTCCTTTAAAAAGTATTTATCTCCTTTTTCTGGTGTTATTGTGTATTATTTGTTTGTAGTATAATTTATATCACTTTCCAGAGATCTGTTTTTGCTTAGACTTTAAGGAGCCATATTCTGTTGACTAATGTCATAAAAACTAAATGTAATATGTGTCAGTTGTTATTTAGAGAGAGTCTTCTGTTGAGATTAAACTAGCAAAAATAAAATTGAACTGCCAATAAACCCCAAAAATGGTTTATGTTTCAGCACAGTCCTTTTTAGTGCTAATGCACTTGTTATAACATTCACAAAGTTTTTTTTTTTGCCACTTAAATGTTTTGTCTTGCTTGTAAAGCTATTTTTCTGTAGCTTACTTATCATCTTCATCATTGACATAAAGGGAACTTTATTTATCCCCAGTGGAGGGATTTGGCTTTTTACAGAAGTATGTGTTTGTAGGAGTATATAAATACACATTCATTTTATTTATTTTTGTAGTATTCTGAACACACACCAAAATGACTAAAACAGAAGAAAATTAAAAAGAAAGAAGAAAGTCTGACTTGGCAGTTACAGTCACAGTGCAGTATTATGCAGACATATTGTTGTGGTATAAAGGAGCCCTAGCAGTGTTTTCAGTATTCAGTGCTAGTGTTGTCAGAGAGAGAATGTGCAGTAGTGTTCATAATTGCACTCAGTTTTGTTTTAATTATCTCCTTTGTTACTACATTAAAGGAACAGTCTCTTAAAGAAAACAAGAGCATGTTCCGCTTTTTCTTATATATTGTAGTTCCTCTGAGGTATGAGACCAGTCAACCTGTCATTGTTGTGGAACCTCTAGTCCACAAATACCCGGCTGTTGTCCAGTTTCTAAGTCATGAAATAATTAACTTTGTTCCATAAGGAATAACTTAAGTACCACCATGGAGCACACCATTCCACTATGTTACAGTCCGTGACTATAGTAGTTTATTAACTTTGCAAATGTATGGGTGCATGGAAGGAGATTCACAGTTAGTCAGCAGGATCAATGAACAAGAAGAAGTGAGAAATATATTATTGAACAAAAGGGAAATGGTGTGCATTCCTCTTTCACCTCTTTTTTACACATGCAACCATGCTGCTTTACAGTATTACTGTGATGCGTTACTGGTAGTATATGTGTATATCATGCCATATATTGTACAACAGTGGTTATAAAGTTCAATTCTTGTGTGATTTTAACTCTTAACAAATTATTATTATTAATTAGTTACAGATTAATTGCTTTTAAATAGGGTTCTGTGTAGTACCGATAAATGAACAGAAGCTTTGCATTCATTCTCTGATTGCAATGAGCACTTCTACAGATTTCAGTCTGTCCATTTTCTAACTGGTGTATACAGTTTGGGGTCTATCTGGAGTGCGACTTACACACATATGCAGCTACGCATATAGCACTGTGAGATGTTGTAGGACTGCCAGCGTTAACAACAGTTGTAGCAAGAGTCAAGATGCAAAAACAAAATGGCAATTTGTCTTGTCTACACCATTGTCAACACTATGTGCTAATGCCAAAATTTTTTAGTGTTTAAATGCTTTGAAGGACAAGGCACATCTCACCATTAATATGAGCTGTGCTGTGTTAACTGAGACATGTAATCGCCGAAACACATGATTAGCAAGACAAAGCAGTCTTCATTGGTAAATGCTAATCTACAAACACTAAATTTATCTCATTTGAAGGTAAACTATCATTAATTAGTATAACCTTTAAGTGAAAGCACATCATATGTTTGAATGGTACGCTGAAGTATGTAATGCTTTCTTGCAGTTATACATTTATTGAGTACAGGTAACAGCCCAAGTAATTTTTCACTTTCTTGATTTGTACACAGGCATGAGAAATAACAAATGTCTGATAATTCAGGCAAGAAAACCTGAAAACAGCTAAACACAGGCTGTTTCTAACAGGAGTTCTGAAATAAAGAAGTAATGTAAACTGACAAGTTTGTTTCTGACATTTGAACTGAATTTGACTAATTAAATATTACTCATTAGTAATACATTTAAACAGACAGTTATTTAAATATAAACCTTACCAGAGCAAATATTACAAACCTAACCAATTGGTTCTCAGACAAACTAGACTTAACAACATGTTGTTACAAAAAACACTTGAAACAGTTGGTTTAAATGGAAATATCTGTCATTTTGTTGGAATTCACTAATTCAACCAAATTTACATAACAATGTTTGAATTGTTATATTTAGCATGATATTAAGTAACAGTTTTAAGTTACTGCACAGAAAAAGTCAGAGATTAAATTTAGAATGTGCTAATGCTAAGATAATGTAGTTCATGACATATTCTTTAGAAACCCTATGATGAACACTGCCCGAAATTATGAATCTATTATAAACATACTCATATCTTCCACTATATTTTGCCACTTATGAATGCCAACACAAGTTTACTTAAGTGATAGTTGGGTAACTACTTGATGGATATGTCCGTATTTTAAAGCTGCTGTTAAGATTAATGCATTTTACACTATGTTACATAAAAAACGCAATATTGTTCACTTTGATAAATGGAAGTACAGTACTTTAATAAAAGCCTTTGAATGAGATTTCTGTTTTTGCTATGTTATCCAAAGGTATTGCGTATCATAAATTTCACTTTTGTTGGTACTGAATACATGGCATTCCTAAATGAGAGCACAAACAGAATTTCAGAAAGTAATATGGCCTATACAGTATATGGTGGTTCCCTTGTACAAATGTGGAATCTGTGAATAATTTGACATAGATGCAGTAGGGTTAACTTTAGATTTGCACACTGGACACACACACACACTCCCACACATTCTGTGTTACTAGATTATGTAAAAGGACTTGTTGCTCACCCTACTAAATAATAAATAGCCCAGCACTCTTGCACAGTGGGTAGCATTGCGGCTCCACTCATTTAGTGATGCTGCCCTTTTGGAGTTACAATGAAATAAATATAAATGTGTCCCTTGGTGACCAAATATTTAATCAAAACACAGTTCCATTCTATATTTCTTGTTGTGTGTGGTGTCACTGATTATAAATAATCAAAAACAATAAAGAAATAAGCAGCAAAAACATTTAATGAAACATTATGCAAACATAGCATTGTTTTTATTTATTCACTGTCACATTTCAAAATACATTTTCATATTGTATTATTTTTTACATTTTATTTTATTTTATACTTTTTTTTTTATCTTTTGAAGTATATTTTTTATATGTACTTGCTGTGGAAGTGGCTTTAGAAAGAGACGTGCTACATAAATAGTAATTTTTATTAGCAATATTGTTGCACTGCTGTTTTGTTCAAAGGACTAGTTTCAAGTTCAAGGATTTCCCAGTCTAAAATTCTGGTGTGTTAGAAACTCTGCTCTTTATGTAGGCAAATGTATCCAAGAGGAATTTGTATAAAATGACAAGTATAACAAAACACAACGGAGACAAATAAGGACCATAATTAGCTGCACAACCAAAACATTCCAAGCATGACACAAACACATAACTGCCTATATAATCTAAATGCAGTTTCTTTATCTGGCTGGTAAACATCAGCAAAGAAACTGTTGCAGGGTTGAACAGTGCCCCATGATATAAAACGCTTTACTGATCAAACCAGACTGAAATCTGATTTTATTTTTTTCATATTTTTATTGAAATACTTAGCAAACACCTGCTGCCCCATGAGGAACAGCACAGCATCAACCCCAGCTAGGTGTATCCATACTTGGACCAGCTTTACAATGTCTGTCCATTTATCAATATGTGAGGTAGATGCCCCATTGATCCTTGCCATTGACAACTATAGGAAGATCAAATTAAGAAAGGAAGACTTCTAGACAGAAAAAGAATCGGGAGATTTCCAGCAAGAGCCAAAGACAATTTTAGCAGTAATTATCCATAACTCGAATAGCCTCTTCTAGGTAATCAATACAATACAAGTTATTTTAGTATGGACCAGAATCACACAAGGAGTGCCTCCTTGAAACTTTAACGGACCCTGTCTTTAGACAGCCCCCCAGCCTTGACTCTATAAGAAGACAAGAATAAACTCCCAAAAAAACCCTTGTAGGGGAAAACAAATTAAGGAAACCTTGGGAAAGGCAATTTAGAGAGAGACCCCTCTCCAGGTAGGTTGGGTGTGCAGTTGGTTTCAAAAAAGGGGGGTCAATACAATTCACAGAACAGAACACAATTGTCCTCAATTGAATATTAATAATATTACAAGTACAGAACAAAATGCAAGAGTAGACGATATCACATAATATGATTCAGAATAATAAATGAAGTGAGAAAAAATCTACAAGTAGGAAAATGTAGGCAAACAAGTGTGTAAGTGCATAATAGAAACTACTAAAGTCATCAAAACCAGAGGCAAAAATTTTAATCTGTAAATAGCCACACAGTTTTTCCTGGATGCAGCATATGCAGAGGCCACCATCTTGAAGTATCTGTTACACGTTCTGGACACATCACTTCCCAGCAGCTTGGTATCCTGTTAGAGAAAAGTATCTGCCCTTGTATGCTGAAGACAATCCAAAACTGTGTCCGTTTCCCATTTGAGCTTAGACACTAAAAATTCAAAGAAGCAATCATTAAATTAGCCTTTACACAGGATTTAATATAGAAGAAGATTAAATAAAGTGCAGAAAAGGGAAAAATGAGAAAGCAGGGTGATGTCAAGAAACCTCCCCGAAACTCATTGAAATCTGAATAAGTATTCACCAGTATTCTAGATGTGACAATAGCACACTTTAGCAGAGAATGATTTGCAGTTCTTACATGCATTTTCACCTTTTTGAAACTGGTACACTGACTGTTGCCAGATAGGTTTGAATTTCCTTTCACCATGTCCAGGATGTTGACTACTGAGGCCTCACTAGGGTAATGATTTACAAGTCATTTGTTCTCTTTATAACACTGCCCCTGAACTGACTCCCAGAGTACTGGGGGTGGGAAAAGGACCAAGATGAATATACAAACCAAGCAAATTTAATTTAATTCAGTTGGGCCATTCCTTTGTGATGTGTAGACAGACACATTCAGTAACAGACATTTTTAACTTTATCTATATACAGTGGAACCTTGGTTTGCGAGCATAATTCGTTCCGGAAACGTGCTCGCAGTCCAAAGCACTCGTATATCAAAGTGAATTTCCCATAAGAAGTAATGGAAACTCAGATGATTCGTTCCACAACCCAAAACTATTCATATAAAAATGATTAATTAATACAAAATATAAAGTAAAAATACAAAAAACAAATTAAACTGCACTTTACCTTTGAAAAGAATCATGGCTGGGGTGAGTGAGTTTCTAAACGTTTGTGGGATTCCACCCAACAGGACAACACGCGGAAGAGCGTCCCAAAGCAATCGCAATCTCCCAGCACTTTAGCAGTTCGCCGTAAAAGTGTATCCAAAAAGATCGCGGACATGCTATAAGCGCCTGCCGTCTATGGTTGATACAAGGAACATTATAAATGCACAGGGCACAGTACTGCTTGGCAATGACCCTGCCTGACTGCTGTGTCTGTGTTTAGGAGAGTGGCAGATCCCGCTACAATAAATAACCGCGCTGTTGCTGTTTCAAGCTGAATAAAGCTGGTGTTGTTAAAGTACTGAGACTCAGCTTCGTGTTTTGGGGCGCAAGATGGGCAGTCGCACGTCATAGCACGCACACACACACACAGTCACAATGCTGTAGTAAACAGTATACACTCGTACGGATGTTTACTATATGAGTGAGGCACGCAGACTCAGACGGAGAATAGGAGACGATTGAGAGAGACGGACCATCAGCTCAGTTGTGATCACATGACACTCAGCAGACAAAGCATATCCATACTACTCGTATTGCAAGACCTCGCTTGTTTATTAAGTCAAAATTTATTAAAAATTTTAGCTCGTCTTGCAAAACACTTGTAAACCAAGTTACTCGCAAACCGAGGTTCCACTGTAGTTTGTGTGTGTTTTTTTTTATTTGGTAGTTCAGAAGAGTATCGTTTTCCTTTGTGAACATTTTTCAGAAAATACTACATATCACGGTGTCTTGTTGCATTTATGTATGAGAATGATTTTTTTTTAAAAAAAATTAGTGAACTGTATCATTGAAACATGCTATTCTTACAGGACATCAATGAATGGAACATTGGACATTTAAATACAATTCTAGATACGGTGGAAAAAGAGAGTGGAATTACTATTGAAGGCGTCAACACACCATATCTTTACTTTGGCATGTGGAAGACAACGTTTGCTTGGCATACTGAAGACATGGACCTTTACAGTATAAATTATTTGCACTTTGGAGAGCCTAAGTCATGGTAAAAATCCACTCCATTTGTGCTTTGCATTTTGGATTATAATTTATGGTGAATTGTATGTTTAATATTTGTTGACTTGTATATGTCTATTTTTAAAACAGGTACACTGTTCCTCCAGAACATGGTAAAAGATTAGAACGTCTGGCTAAAGGTATATTTTTAAACTGTTACAGTGACATTGTTGTCCTGCTTTTACAGTATGTTAATGCGGTTGTTACGAATTAAGAAAAAATTGGCAATTTTGAATGATCAAGTGCTTTTATTGAATGATCAAGTGCTTTTATATAAGATAATTGTTTTGATGTGATCACAATTTTATGTAGTTAAAAGTAATCCTTCTTAAAACTATTGTATCATGGCCCAGCCCACCCAGTAACTCTGTGGTTGTGCAAATGAATGTGAAGTGGTTGGTTTCTTGTTTTAACTATTCCTTCTTCAAAATAAATTCAGCAGGTTGAAATATAAAATGGCTATGAAGAAGGATAAAACACCCTCTAAAACCTATTAGAGCATGTACATATATCCCCAAATTTGCTATTTTGTTTATGTCGCCTCATTGATTCTGTTGTATAAACATTCTATAGTTACACAAAATAATTTAAAATTCTTGAATCTTAAAGTTAGCATTGTGTGTGTGTATGTTTGTATGTGTAAAAAATTTACGTACTGTATATATAAATTACCCACCACACATCTATACTTCGTCCACAGTTTGCAGTTTTGTTTCCTTAATCACTCAGTCATAATTATTGAATAGTGATTGGTTAAGAGAGCAACTTCAGTATGTATGTATTTATTTATTTACTTATTTTTTAAGGTTTTTTCCCCGGAAGCTCACAAAACTGCGAAGCTTTTCTGAGGCACAAAATGACACTTATCTCACCATCTATTTTAAAGAAGTATGGAATTCCTTTTGATAAGGTATACTTAAACCAAAGTGTTGTTTCTTGGGTTTATTTTTTGGCTCTGACTTTGTCTTTTTGATTTTGAATATCTTTCTGTAAAGTGATTGAGAGAGAGTAAGAATGGCATTTTTAAGTGTGTACATGGAGTATTATAAAATAAGTGTTGACCTTAGCCTTGCACATCTTTAAGAATTAAAAATCACTTTTTTTGGAAATCAACAATATGCCTATTTATGTTGATTATAAACAGATCACTCAGGAGGCTGGAGAATTTATGATCACATTTCCTTACGGTTATCATGCTGGTTTTAACCATGGCTTCAATTGTGCAGAATCAACCAATTTTGCAACTAGACGATGGATTGAATATGGAAAACAGGCAATCCTGGTAAGAAAAATTATTCTCAAGTAACAGTACCTTAGGGGAATCTTTATAAATTGCTTTGTATATTTGTGCATTAATGTCTGTATGTTTGTGTGTATGCATATATTGTATGTATATGAATATATGCGTATTTGTTGCTGAAAGTACTTGGTGTTAATGTGTGAGAGAGAGTATGTGCAGTATTGTTCGTAATGGCACTCAGTTTTGTTTTAATTCTCTCCTTTGCTACTACCTTCAGGGGGTTCAGAGTGCATCCCTTAACTGAGCCTGCCTTTTTAATTACCTTGTTGATTATGTGGGCCTCTCTTGAAGTGATGGCACTAGCCCAGCACATCATAATATACAAAATTGCATTGACCATTACATAGTTGTAGAAGATGTGATGTCAACACCCACATTAAAGGAATGTAATCTCCTAAGAAAAAAGAACCTGCTCTGCCTTTTTTTTTACATAGCTGGGGACCCCCAAGTACCTGTAGGAGTGCACCACCTCTACATCTTCTCCCTGTATGGTGACCAGACATAGAGGCTTTTTGGTGTGGTGAAAGTCAGTAACCATTTCCTTGGTTATGCTGATGTTAAGTAGCAGACAATTCTTTCTGCACCAAGAAACAAGGTTCTCCACCTAGATTACATTATCCCCCTTAGCAACACACCCTATAAGTGCAGAATCACCTAAGAATTTCTGCAAATGACATGATCTGGTGTTCAATTTATAGTCTGAGGTATACAGAGTGACAAGAAAGGGAGACAGGACTGTTCCTTATGGTCAGAACTATCAACTGATAATTTTATTTAAAGTACTAGGGGGCTCTGCCCTCTGCTCGCTTCGCGAGGTAGGCGGCATCCCTGCGCTAACCAAAACCAATGTACGTACTTATTTCGGTGGTGTGACGCCACTGTCAGCCGCCATATTGAACTTTCCAACGTCACTAACTCTCCAACTTCCCATGTAGGTAGAAGGCTGAAATTTGGTACTTATTTCGGTGGTATGATGCCACTGTCGGCTGCCATATTGAACTTTTTAACGGTCTTTGTTACTTAGGGGCCCATCTTCAAGAAATTTGGTACGCGGGTTCCCAATGCTAACTGAATCCTACTTACGTACATATATACGTCCATAGCCTGCAGCTCAGTCACCGAGTGAGGCGGCGTTGGGTCCCCCATCCCAACGCCTCCCACATTGTTGGCTGCCTGCCTATATAAGGCCGTCTTTTCTTCCAGTCTCTACATTCTCTTCCTTGCTTCGCCACGGGATTCACATCTCCCTGCACCCATTTCCTTTATCATTCCAACCGTACCCGCATTAACATGTCTATCGAGGTGATCAACATCGATCAAAGAACTGTCACTTAATCAAGCGCTTTCAATGCCCGGAGATGGCACCTGCCTTTTCCATTCTCTTTGTTACATATTGCACGGCCATATCAGGCTCACTCTTGATATCCAGAGGAACATTGTGACTTATGTATTGAATGACTGGGACAGGTTCAAGGTGTGGACTGATGACGGAACAGGAGATAATTATACTACACAGGAGCACTATAAGAGTGAAATGCTTAAGCCCTTCACCTATTGTTCTGCATGTGAATTGATGGCTGCCTCTGAATTGTTAGGTTGTCGCTTTCAAGTGTACCAAAATGGCCAAATATTTTATACTTTTGGACAACCGCCAATGCCTCTTAAACATCTTAGATTTACAGGTGATGATTTCAGTAGTAGACACTTTAAATGTTTATGAATGTTTAAACTCTCAAAAGCTGGATGTGAAGTTATTGATGAAACTGGTTGTATACTTACAATGCTTGACAGATGCCGAATGTCCCTTCAACATGAGTCCTACAAATACTGTCGTAATTGAAACAAACCGATTATGACAGCAGCAATCCAAGCTGTGAGATTTGAAACAAGATTACGGTTCACATGGCCAACTGTATGTTGCATGATGATGAGTAAGCTCAGCACACAGCTTGGTCATATTACAACCGGAGGGCCGAACTCACAATGTGGTACACAAAGAGATCCTTAACAAATAATTATTGGTATATTTTCCCTCAGTTTAAAAAGGTTTAATTTTCTTCTTAATAAAAATTTTAAGGCAGTACTTCGCCGCTGCGAAGCGCAGGTATTTTGCTAGTGTATATATATAATATATATATATAATATAAATATAACAAAATATGTTAAGGTCTTTACAAAATATTAATTTGTTGTTACAGTGCTCCTGTCGTAAGGATATGGTGAAAATTTCTATGGACGTATTTGTAAGGAAATTCCAACCTGAGCGCTACAAGCTATGGAAAGCTGGAAAAGACAATCCTGTCATTGATCACTCACTACCCACCCCAGAAGCAGCCGAGTTTATGAAAGAGGATTTAGGTAACGATGAACATCTGAATTCCATTACAAGCTGTACAGAGGAATCAAAAGAAACAGATACTGGTAAAAAGAGGTATGTAGGAAACTGTTGCATTCTTTTTAGAAGTGAATTAGCTTCATCAGTAAAAATTAATATATGTCCTGAATTCATTTTTTATAAACATGTAATTATCAAAATTAAATTTAGCCTTTTTTATAGCAACACTGGGCACAGTGGTCTGATGTGAAAGCAAAACAATATTCTATAAAAATTATTGGAAGATGTCTTAATACAAAAATGCTACACAGTAATATTTGGGTATAGTAGCTATTGAAACTGGGAATTTAGTCAATTGCTGAGAGAATTTACTAGTTTATTTTATTTATATTATTTATAGTTACAGATAAGACATTCACAACAGCTAGTTCTGTAAAGTATACAAATCCATTATATTTATTTTTGTTTTGTTTTTTTGTTTGTTTGTTTTCACAGGGTTATTCAGAAGTATGCAGTAGCCTTAGTAACCTTACTGAACTTCTGAAACATTAAGTAAAAAGTTTTGATGTCTTCAGACAGCACAATGAGCAGTTCAGTGAAAACAGTGTGAGCAGCACACACAATATTACACCTAAGTCTGGCATCACTTTATAAAGGGTGCAATATAATAATCCATCCATCCATTTTCTAACCCGCTGAATCCGAATAGGGTCACGGGGGTCTGCTGGAGCCAATCCCAGCCAACACAGGGCACAAGGCAGGAACCAATCCTGGGCAGGGTGCCAACCCACCGCAGGCAATATAATAATCTAGCAGCAAAATGTTTTTTTTTTAGTTTTTAATCAACTTCCATTTATGAATCATTGCAGGTCCAACAAAAATTAGTTTCATCCTGAGCTAACCGTTAACCTAGTGCCTATACTAAATATGTTAAACCAAATAGTTTGTATAGTAGCCAAGTACATTGTGAGAAAATACTTTATTAGCTGGCTGAGAAATGCAGTATTTCTTTGTGACAGTGTTTTTACTGACTGCTTTGTGTAGTGCAGTATGTTCCATTAACTAAAGATATTCTGTAGACTACCTAACACATAAACAAATGCCAAACAGTAACAGTTTAGCATTCCTGAAAATGTGTATTGTTAATAACTCAATTGTATGTGACTAAAACTCCTAACCAGAACTTCTCCAATGATTCCTTTACTTAAATGAGTTTAGTAGAATGGATTTGTAGCAGTTTGTCACAGTAACTATTATTCTTGAACATTTCCATTATATTTTGTTCAGCTGCTCTAGCAAAGGTAACAAAACATAAATTAATTCTCGGTGCTTTTTTAAGCTTGTAATGAAATAAACTGTTTTAAAATGGAGAGACAGAAAGACATTCCCTAATGGTTTGTAATGTTTATACTTAGAGATATGTATCTAAGGTTATTTTTGTTGTTGATATGTTGTATTCTTCTCTCTGTACTGTCCATTTGGAAATTGCATAAACGTATGGCGTTATTTCAGTGCCACTATTCTGAGCACACGTAAAAAAATATTGAGCGCACGTAAAAAAAGATTGCAAGTGCAAGTGTTGCATTTTGAAGAGAAATTTATTTTGAGCGCACAAAAGCTGAATTTGAGTGAACAAAATTCATTGCTGCGTGCAAAAAATGTATTTCAGTGTTTGCGCTTATCCATATACACACACACAATAGCACCCCCTCTCGCTCAGTTTTTTCATTTGCGCTTGCTCGCAATGTGTTGCTTGCGCGCACAACATTCTCTGCTACGAGCGCTCAACTCTCTGTACACCGTTATAAGTGTGCCACAAAACCAACCAATCACAGACTTGGTTTCAAAAATTCTGATTGGCTCTTACGGTCTCCAATCAGCTCGCTAGCTGCTGCATTCCGGAAACAGTCAGTTGGCATGGTTGTATAATGCAACTACATTATACTACACCAACGATAGTCTTAACAAATAATATATTTTAAAATAAAATAATTAAAGATATTATCCGCAAATTGGGGTTTAATTGAGTTTAGCTGGATTTAGCTACATTTCGGACTGTTTCCGGAATGCAGCAGCTAGCGAGCTGATTGGAGACCGTAAGAGCCAATCAGAATTTTTGAAACCAAGTCTGTGATTGGTTGGTTTTGTGGCACACTTATAACGGTGTACAGAGAGTTGAGCGTCGAGCAGAGAATGTTGTGAGCTAGCAACACATTGCAGCAAGCGCAAATGAAAAACTGAGCGAGAGGGGGTGCTATTGTGTGTGTGTATATGGATAAGCGCAAACACTGAAATACATTTTTTGCACGCAGCAATGAATTTTGTTCACTCAAATTCAGCTTTTGTACGCTCAAAATAAATTTCTCCTCAAAATGCAACACTTGCACTTGCAATATTTTTTACGTGAGCTCAGAATAGTGGCACTGAAATAACGCCATATAAACGAAACAAAGAAAATTATAATGTTTGGGCAATAGTAGTTAGTAAGTATCTTATGAACTAATACAAAAGAAAAGTGGCTAAAGGAAAGATGACATTTGTGGCGTATTGGCTGGTTCAGCAACTTAGTAAGATATTATACATTGCAATATCAACCTAAAGTACATATGCATTAATTCATACTGGTTTTATTAACATTTCTCCTTTTCATAAAGTCACTTTTGATTGTGCTTTTTAAGCAGTCTCACTACATACCTTAATTTTTTTTTTCTTCATGTTGTGAACTATGTTTTTTCCTGCCATGTGTCCTGCCTCCGTTTGCCAGTTTTGTCTCTTACATCCAATTACGCTGTAACAGATACAGCTATTTCAGTAAATGGGTGACTGTGAAATGTAGGCAAATTTGTAAGCTTTTACACAGACAACAAGTTTGTATTAACCAGTGCACATACACTGTTTAGTCCTATATAGTCATAAACTGCTGGGTAAATGCACAATCTCCATGAAGATTGGTAGAAAATTCCTCTGTAGCATGCATTATAGAAATTGTTTAGTTTCCTTCTTACAAATGTATTATTTGCATATGGGCAAATAATTTCATTTTATTATTTTTATTTTTCCCTTCATGGAGCAAACTGAAACAGTGATGAACGTTAAGTAACCGGTACTATATGTCTTTGCTGTACAGTCAGATTCAAAAAGTGTCATGGATATGTATTTATTCAACAATATTATACATGGTGTGTTTAGTAGGGTGCATTTTTATTTTAAAAATTGTCTTTGTGTGTGGTGTCATATGTGGACATCATAGTATACGGTTATAAAGGTAATATCAGCACACATGACTTGATTTTTTCAAATTGGTTCTTTACATGTCAGTATTCAAAGCAGTCAAGCAGCAAATGCTAGAGTGCAAAATCTGCTTTCATGGTTTATATGTGGCAGAAAAATCTTGTGCATCGACTGTTGTTTAACAGTGTGCTTTAATACTTTTTAAGAAAACCTAATTATACAAATAACATATAAATGCTGAAGACATAATTTTGATAAGTATAAATGGCGGAAAAGGCTAATCCATATTTAAATATTTTTTGCAATGTTTGTTAGTGTTTCCAAGCACAGAATTGGGACAAAAAGACATAGAGTGTGTTTAGAAGTCCCTCAGGAGTTACTGCCCAAAGAAGAATTTGGATCACTACAGTGTGAACCAGCTGTACCCAAAGAGATGGATATAATATTAAGTCATCAGGACAATCCCACAGAAGTGGACTGTGATGAAGATAATTGCATAAAAGGTAGTACCTTTCAGTATAATGAGACATAAAATTTGTGAAACCTGTTTGTTTGTATAATGAACTGGCCCTTTAACATGACTTGACATAGTATGTATTGTATTTGCAAGTTAATATTGGCTAAAAGAGTGTTTTTAATAAGATGTAGGGATCCTCTCCATTCACATATGTCAAAAGTTGTATAATAGTTGCATTATGCAGAAGAGTGAAAGTGTTTTGTTTTTTTTTTGTCGAGGCAAAGAAGAGGCAGGAGTTTCCTTCACATGTTCACCAAAAGTCCAAATTGTATTATTTTGTCTACTGCATATGCTCAGCCTGTGAAATCTTTGTAATGCTGAAGTGACAGCATGGTACAGAATTAGGGTGATCTGTCTGACAGGGACAAGAATGTCTAGAACAGTTTTTAATACTTCATTGAACAGTCTGTGATTATTTTAAAATTGTGAGCCTATTGCCTAGAAAAAAAATTCAGACAGTTTGTGAACTTATTGTTATGGAATGATCACTGCCCAGTCATGTGTCCTACCTGTAGTAAATGTTATTGAAGCAGAGGGCATCAAATCTCAAACCTGGATTAGGCAAGTTTCATTGTAGTGTGCCATTTGTATCCTTAAAAAGTGCTGCAAATTGCCCAAGAACCCCCCCCTCCTGTAAAAAAGTTCTAGACTAGCCAAGAGAGTAAAATGTCATCACTATACAAATTCATCAAACATTTTCTTAAAATTTGTACTGTTAATTTCAAGCCAACAGGGAAATATTGTCTCAGACTTTTAAATCTTATGTCTCATTTTAAAACTGTAATATTTCCTACATTGCTTTAGTAAATTATGTTCTTTTGGAACAACAATTTAGTATGGCTTGTGTATATCCTTGTAAAAGTAAAAAGTGAAATATCTGCCTGTTTGTAAAATGTACATTTACCTGTATTTATTCATTTATTTATTTTGGTATATTTTTATTTTTTTAGACTCTTGTAAAACCGAAAACATACAAGAGGAGGATATAGTAAAGCTGAAGAATGAGAACAGTGTCCAAAACATTGACACTAAAGAACTGATTGTTCCCTCCGAAGTTTCAGAGTACCATTTTCCACTTGGTGACACCCCCAAAGAATGTGATACTACAATGCCCATCTTTACTGAAGGAATGTTGACACTCCTATCAGAAAAATGCAAGAAAATGTCAGAAAATAACACTCCCTTTCTTCAGAACCTATCGACTGAAGAGACTCCTGATATGACACCTAAGCCTTCTCTTTCTATAAATATTACCTCAATTTCAACTGACTCCATAATTGGCCAAAGTTATACCAAGGAGGAATGTGAAGAATCTGGTGAAGACAACATAGCTAAAAGTAAGGAGTCCAGTATTTTAACCAGTGTCCATACTCCAGACATGGAAGAGGTGAGGAACATGCTTTACTATAATTAAAAATAGCTTTAGTTTATTGGAGAGGGTAGGTGTACAAGATGGTATACATATTGAAAAGAAATGTTTGCTTCTTTGTTATAAGTTTGTTCTCGGCATGTATTTAATTTTATTTATTTGCAGCCTCAAATCCACCTGTTCCCTCTGACATTCAACCAAACTTAATATGTTACATTCTCATTTTGTACCATTGCCACAATTGCTCATGATGTGTTGTCATTTATATTTATGTTAAAGATAGTTGTATTTATCGTTGTTGTATTTTCACTCATTCATGTAGTCTTTTACAGTCATATGAAAAAGTGTGGGAACCCCTCTTAATTCTTTGGATTTTTTTTTATCATTGGCTGAGTTTTCAATGTAGCAACTTCCTTTTAATATATGGCATGCCTTATGGAAACAGTAGTATTTCAGCATTGACAGTAAGTTTATTGGATTAACAGAAAATATGCAATGTGCATCATAACAAATTTAGATAGATGCATAAATTTGGACAACAGAGATATTACATCAATATTTAGTTGAGCCTCCTTTTGCAAATACAGTGCATCCAGAAAGTATTCACAGTGCATCACTTTTTCCACATTTTGTTATGTTACAGCCTTATTCCAAAATGGATTAAATTCATTGTTATTCCTCAGAATTCTACACACAACATCCCATAATGACAACGTGAAAAACGTTTACTTGAGATTTTTGCAAATTTATTAAAAATAAAAAAAATTGAGAAAGCACATGTACATAAGTATTCAAAGCCTTTGCCTCGAAGCTCAAAATTGACCTCAGGTGTACCGTTTCCCTTGATCATCCTTGAGATGTTTCTGCAGCTTAATTGGAGTCCACCTGTGGCAAATTCAGTTGATTGGACATGATTTAGAAAGGCACACACCTGTCTATATAAGGTCCCACAGTTGACAGTTCATGTCAGAGCACAAATCAAGCATGAAGTCAAAGGAATTGTCTGTAGACCTCTGAGACAGGATTGTCTCGAGGCACAAATCTGGGGAAGGTTAAAGAAAAATTTCTGCTGCTTTGAAGGTCCCAGTGAGCACAGTGGCCTCCATCATCCATAAGTGGAAGAAGTTCGAAACCACCAGGACTCTTCCTAGAGCTGGCCGGCCATCTAAACTGAGCGATCTGGGGAGAATGGCCTTAGTCAGGGAGGTGACCAAGAACCCGATGGTCACTCTGTCAGAGCTCCAGAGGTCCTCTGTGGAGAGAGGAGAACCTTCCAGAAGGACAACCATCTCTGCAGCAATCCACCAATCAGGCCTATATGGTAGAGTGGCCAGACGGAAGCCACTCCTTAGTAAAATGCACATGGCAGCCCACCAGGAGTTTGCCAAAAGGCACCTGAAGGACTCTCAGACCATGAGAAACAAAATTCTCTGGTCTGATGAGACAAAGATTGAACTCTTTGGTGTGAATGCCAGGCGTCACTTTTGGAGGAAACCAGGCACCGCTTATCACCAGGTCAATACCATCCCTACAGTGAAGCATGGTGGTGGCAGCATCATGCTGTGGGGATGTTTTTCAGCGGCAGGAACTGGGAGATTAGGCAGGATAAAGGGAAAGATGGCTGCAGCAATGTACAGAGACATCCTGGATGAAAACCTGCTCCAGAGCGCTCTTGACCTTAGACTGGGGCGACGGTTCATCTTTCAGCAGGACAACGACCCTAAGCCCACAGTCAGGATATCAAAGGAGTGGCTTCAGGACAACTCTGTGAATGTCCTTGAGTGGCCCAGCCAGAGCCCAGACTTGAATCCGATTGAACATCTCTGGAAAGATCTTAAAATGGCTGTGCACCGACGCTTCCCATCCAACCTGATGAAGCTTGAGAGGTGCTGCAAAGAGGAATGGGCGAAACTGGCCAAGGATAGGTGTGCCAAGCTTGTGGCATCATATTCAAAAAGACTTGAGGCTGTAATTGCTGCCAAAGGTGCATCAACAAAGTATTGAGCAAAGGCTGTGAATACTTATGTACATGTGATTTCTCAGTTTTTTTATTTTTAATAAATTTGCAAAAACCTCAAGTATAATTTTTTAATGTTGTCATTATGGGGTGTTGTACATAGAATTCTGAGGAAAACAATAAATTTAATCCATCATGGAATAAGGCTGTAACATAACAAAATGTGGAAAAAGGGGTGCGCTGTGAATACTTTCCGGATGCACTGTAAAACATCCTCTTGACGCCTCCTGTAGCCTTTGAGTGTCTGAATTCTGGATGGAGGTATTTTTGATTATTCTTCCGTACAAAATCTCTCCAGTTCAGTTAAATTTGATTGCTGCCGAACATGGACAGTCTGCTTCAAATCATCCCATATTCCTCTGATGATATTCAAGTCAGGAGATTGTGACGGCCATTCCAGAACATTGTACTTCTCCCTCAGCACGAATGCCTTTCTAGATTTCGAACTGTGTTTTGGGTCATTGTCTTGTTGGAATATCCAACCTCTGCGTAACTTCAACTTTGTGACTGATGCTTGAACATTATCCTGAAGAATTTGTTGATACTGGGTTGAATTAATTCGACCATCGACTTTAACATGGGCCCCAGTCCCTAAACTAGCCACACAGCCCCACAGCATGATGGAACCTCCACCGAATTTGACAGTAGGTAGCAGGTGTTTTTCTTGGAATGCGGTGTTCTTCTTCCACCATACAAAGCACATTTTGTTATGACCAAATAACTAAATTTTTGTCTCATCAGTCCAAAGCACTTTGTTCCAAAATGAATCTGGCTTGTCTAAATGAGCATTTGCATACAATAAGCGACTCTGTTTGTGGCGTGAATGCAGAAAAGGTTTCTTTCTCATCACCCTGCCATACAGATGTTATTTGTGCAAATTGCTCTGAATTGTATAACGATGTACAGATACACCATCTGCAGCAAGATGATCTTGCATGTCTTTAGAGGTAATCAGTGGGTTGTCTGTAACCATTCTCACAATCCTGAGCATATACCGCTCCTGTATTTTTCTTGGCCTGCCAGACCTGGGTTTAACAGCAACTGTATACCTGTGGCCATCCATTTCCTGATTACATTCCTTACAGTTGAAACTGACAGTTTCAACCTCTGAGATGCTTTTTGTAGCCTTCCCCTAAACCATGATACTGAACAATCTTTGTTTTCAGATCTTTTGAGAGTTGCTTTGAGGATCCCATGCTGTCACTCTTCAGAGGAGAGTCAATGGGAAGCACAACTTGCAATTGACCACCTTAAATACCTTTTCTCATGATTGGACACACCTGTCTATGAAGTTCAAGGCTTAACAAGCTAATCCAACTAATTTGGTGTTGCAAGTAATCAGTATTGAGCAGTTGCATGCATTCAAATCAGCAAAATTAGAAAGGGACCTAAACTTGTGCACAGCCAGTTTTTCACATTTGATTTAATTTCATACAACTAAATACTGCTTCACTAAAAATCTTTGTTGGGAAAACACCCCAGTACTCAGATGTTCCTAGAAAATAAACGACCTACCACTGTTATCTTTTTTGTTGAAAGTAGAGTAAATTATTATGCAGGCCGAGAGGCATTCCCAACTTTTATCATATGACCGTATTTGCTGATCCTGCGTATAATACAGTAAGTATGTCTGCTTATCCGTGCAGCACTGAGTGCAAAGCAAGAATTAATCCTGAATATGGTACCATTCCATTGCAGGGCATAGTTGTGTGCATACCCAAGTTTAAGTTTAGAATTGCAGCCTAACTAACCTGTGCATGTTTTAAGACATCTGAAGAAACTGGAGAGCATAAAGGAAAATTGGTTAAGTCCTGATGGATTGAACCCAGAATGAGATTTGAACTTTGCTTGCAGGGATAGGCACCAGTTGCCTCACTCCCCTTCTCAGGATAAGCTGGTTTGTATGGATGGAGTATTGTCTTGACAAAACTTTTTTTTCCCACTTTTCAGTTTTAGCCATGTTGTAACGTGAGAAATATTCCCCAGTATGGTACTAATTTTATTATTTGGCATCTCAAAAAGTTTAAGATCCCCTGCACTAGAGAGTTCAAAAGGGGAACCACTATTTGTAGCAAGGCAGTGAGCCGCACTGTAGTCCCTGTTGGACAATCCTCCAAATTCTTCACCTCCTCTTTAACATGCTTTAAGTACTGTGGTGGACAAATCCCCCCATTTCTTCTCTTTGACTTGCTATGCACTCTGTGAAGGAACAGATAATTCTGAAGCACTGGAGAGTTCAAAGGAAAACCGTAGCTTGTAGCAAAGCATGCATTTATGTGGCCCAGATGCTGTAATACACATTTGTACAATACACCAGATATGTTAGCAAATGTGCAACCTGGTTGATGGGGAGTTATTCATTATTTGCTTCAGTAATGTTTTGGCACCAGTACTTAAGGTCAAAAACTGGTATCAATACCAAATTCAAAGTTTTGTAATGATCCAACACTTTTACACTCTAACTGGTGTGCCACATGATAGTAGTGAAAAGTTGAGTGTAAATCAACTATACATTTCTATCAAGTTCCAAAGAATGTAGCCTTCTCAACACCTTTTAAAAGTATATCCAGTTTAAAGTTTAGGATTTTTCATTGTTCAACACCTTATTTTGGAATTTTTAATAATCTTCATTTTTTTGTTTTAAAAACACTATTAATGGATGTCTAGAATATAATGGACAATGCTGATACAGTGCACCTTAAGTAATCAAGGTTTTTGTCAGTTGCAATTTAATAAACACAAAACTAAGTTGAAAACTTTTTTTTTTTTTTACAAATATAAAAAGCACACCATTGTAATTATAAGATATAACAAAAAATGTATCTAAATGTAATCCACTCCAAACCCCAACCCCGAAGCCACAGATGCAGAGGAAAGTGCCCCAGACATCACAATCACTGTTGTCCAAAATAAACCCAAAGTTTATGGTTCTGAAGCTAGTATAATGACAACATGTTAAAATGTTTAAATCCATTTCAAGGGTTTAAAAGTGCCTCAGTTCTGATACATTTCAATCATGTGAAATGTGAACAGTAAGAAACTAGACAGAATCTCTGCCTTTTAGATTCGATTTAGACTTCTTATTTATGTGGTTCTGTGTTTGAAAGATATATGAATCTTGCATGTGACCTGCACTTGAATGGTTCAGTCTGAATTGTTGGTGGTCAACCACATCAGGAGTATAGGTGCAGAAATACACCTCCATATCTTGCACTACAACATAGCATTGTAGTATAGTAAATAGGCTATCAAACACATGGTAAGCTTTCTGACACTAAAAAGTTTGAACTGTTTTTTGGTATTCAGTGCCAAGCCAAGAAATTATCAAACCACCATTTTGTCATTACATTCCCTGCATCTTTCTCCCAGAAGTCTCTTAGCTCTTTTTTACACCCATCTGGCTTTTATGAGCAGTGATAACAGGAAAATTTGCAATGAAAACAGCTATGAATACTAATTTTTTAAATTATGTCCTTTGCCATCATGAGCTAAAAAATTTGCAGAAGCCCTACATTAGAAACAATTTTACTAATTAGCGCTGAAACTGTGTCATTGGCATATATATGATGATCTTTTTGGTCACATATGTCTCATGCATTTGTTTTTTTTTTTTTGTGCAAGTAGGCCACATTGAGTATAGATGTTTGTGTGCACACCTTAGATTTGGCTTCTTTGTAAAAACTACTTTCAACAGACATAATCCGTATCGAGTCTTTTTTAGTGGCAGTGTGAATATAGCTTAAAGACTAATGTTTAAAAATATTTAGTCAAGTGAACAGTTCGTCATTTTTAAAATAAGAATGTAACATGCAAACGTAATACTGTACATGTAATTTCACATTTATTTGGACTACCGTAGATCCCGTTATATAAGCCGAGAATTTTGTCCTAGATTTTTGGCTTGGAGTTTGGGAGTCGGTTTATACGAGTATCGTTTCAGATTCAAGATTTCCAGCGCAATGCCAGTTTTGCCGATGAATACGGAAGTAAATAATGACGAAACCACAAAGCCATCTTTCAGATGAAGAAGTAACTTTGCATGCCGGTACTTTAAATAAAGAATTTATTCAAAAAAGTGTTTTAGTTGTTGATTTTATTAATAAAATTTATAATAAATTATCAGGAAGTTTAAAATAAAAATTTTTTACGATCAACATCTTGCATTACGACCCGGATGCGGTCATGTGTATCCGCTTGTGCGATTGTAAACAAACAACCGAGAGCGTTAGTATCGTCAGTCGGAGCCCAGATACATGTGTTTGTGGATGTAATTTTGGTCATTGCAGTGATTTACCTATATATATAATTCATTAAGACCATGCAAGCAAGACACATAATTGCTAAGGAAGGAAGGAAGAGAAGGTAAAGAAAGCGATCACAATCGAAACGAAGATGGAAATTGTGTGGAAATATGCGAGTGCTGTTTGTGTGACCGATCTCACTAATATGTACAGCATGTCGAAATCCACCATCTCAACAATTTTACAAAGAAAAGATTTAGATAAGGAGGCTCCTTCTAAACAATAACCACCTTCCGTTTCATTCTCCTCCTGCTGCCTTCCTGCAGCCCAAAGATGTCAAATTAAATGGTGAGTACAGTATGAAATTGTTGTTTCTAGAATAGAATGCCTTTTATTGTCACTATACACATCTACAATGAGATTAAAAGCAGCTCCTTCAGTGCAGAAAAAAAGTTCTGTATAGGGCTTGTATGGTTGTTTTTTTAGCCTTGGCATAATGCCGGATCTGCGGCCCCGCTTCTGCTTTCTTTCCCTCCTCCGTCAGTGTCATCTCCTAGACCCAACAACAATCCATGGAGAGCCTGCTGGTCTCGCTATATTGTCTGGGATGTGGTGCGTGTGATGAAAAACACTCAAAACAGATGTCTGGCTCTGGACACCGATGTCTATAAGGTTCTGATGGGTGTAGCGGATGTTCGCCGAACCGATCGTGCACAAACAAGGAAAAAAAAAGTACAGAAACAACAAAAAAGTACACTGAAAAGGAGAGCCCTGAGCTGCTGCGACCATGCGCGCCGCCATGCTCTTAGCTTAATCTAGCCTACTTCTGGTAGGCTAGGCACTTTTTATAACTTTTTTGTTAGCACATTAGAAAAATTATTGGTGTTTTGGTAAATTATGCACATTGTACAACCCTTTTTTATTATGAAAAGTTTAAGTAAGTGTTGCAGTGGGAGGTTCGGAACGCATTATGGGTTAGCCTTCGCAAACGAATTAAGTTCGTAAGTCAAGGGTCCACTGTATTGCGTATTTAAGTTAATCAAATTTATAACGAGTCTCCGGAAATCCACCCGCTGATGTACCGTATTTGCATATATAGTTTCAACACAAAGGTTTCATTTTACCAAACTTCTCCGCAATCACTTCCTTGTTTCTATCAAAAATGCTGGCAGTCTCAAATTCTCACCGATAAACATGATAAATATACCTGAAGAGACACTTTTAAGGAAATTTAGAAAATTTGCTTGGAGAAGGGGGTCGGCTTAAATACCAGTCATCGGCAAATACATGTAATTTGGTAGGTAGAGAAGGGGGTCGGCTAATATACCGAGTCGGCTTGTATTCCGGAATCTACGGAACTTGGATATATTGTTAGTCCTCTGGAAGAAAGTTTACTTTAATTTATGTCTTTATTGAATAGAGCCATCACACTAAAATGGTGGCAGGTGTGTCTATGAATATGTATTATTTTTGCAATTTTTACTTCACAATTTTTTGTCTTGAATTTATTTATGTATACATGTGTGTAAATATATACCTGAATGCTTTTTAAACAGCATGTTATGTTTATGCCTGCTTTTTTTAACTCTGAGAACTGTAGGTACTTTGGGCAATATGATAGACAGTATTATTTTAGCTATGCAGTCCTCTATCTTGGAACTTAAGATTTTTCCACTTTAATTGTGAGAACAAGAAATAACTATTTTAATTATTATATTTGAATTACTTTAAACATACGGTATTTTTGAATATAGCTACATTACTTGGTTGTTCAGGTTGTCAGGCACATAGAAGGGCTATACTATATAGTTATGACTAAATGTCCAATTATCAAAAAATGTAAAAGGAAATTTAACAGTAGTGTGAATTGCTACTTAAACATTGTAATAGAATTTTTTTATTCTTTGAATTTATGTTCATGGAAGGACACTGTTAGTTTTGTTTCTCTACACACTTTGTGAAGATTCAATGTTATATAATTGAGTTAGAACTTAATAGTTTCTATTGTGTTACTTTATATACAAAATGCAGATTTAACAATGTGTTTTAGCTATCAATTTATTTTTTTTTCAGATTGATGAAGAAGACACCTGTTCTGTAACTGAGAATAAGATTATTAAAAGCAAACGTCAGCCCTTGAGTAAACTGCCGCGGCATCACCCCCTAATCAAAGACTGCTTTAGCGATGAAGGTAACTTAACATAATAGAAAAACTTTAATCTTGATATTTGTATAGTCCTGTAAAATTGTATGTTTTTTTAAGAAACAAGTGTATTTTGTGCAACTTTACTTTGTATTTGCATCACACCTTTTCTTATGTCTTATCTTTCTTGTTTACATGATCAGTGTAGTTAATTATGTTGTACTTTATGTTGATTTTAAATTTAATATTTAACAGATGACTTCTGTGCAAACCTGTATAATATAATAAAAATGTATTTTAAGAAAAAATCTATCTGAAAATTTACTTAAAGTTTTGGGCAAGTTTATGTCTCCTTTGGGTGGAGTGGTGCTCTGGGACTAGGAATTTTTGCCAGCAATCGAAAGGTTGTCAGTTCAAATCCCATAAATGCCAGAAGTGGCTCTACTCTGTTGGGCCGTTGAGCAAGGCCCTTAACCTGCAATTGCTTGATCCTGGGTAGGAAGTTATTCTGCATTCAGCCCTGCAAGCAGTTACTCCAACAGGGAAAACTTAGTGGTTGGTGGCAGGATTTGCACTGCAGTCACCATAAAAAAAAAAAATACACCTTCATACCACACTGTTGTACTGAGGTGTCACCCAGTGCACTCTAGTCCCAATCCAAGTGGTCTGTCATGTGGTGGGTATGGCAACGCACTATCAGCACATGCTCCTAATCTTGTATGACATTATGCTTTATAGAGTTAGATTAAAAGCCTCTGTATGGTTACTGGTTCATTCCAGGAGCTCTTGCAGCTACTACATTTTGGCATAAGGGCTGCAGTAGAAAAAGTATTGCATAAAGTAGAACATTCAGCTTAAAAAAAATCTTAATTGTTTAAGATGTGATTATCATGTATCTTGAGAATATATTCTTTCATCATAGAATTTGTATTTATAATTGTTTGACATTTATTATTGTATTTATAATTCCTTGATATTTATATATTTTTGTATATTTTGCAGAAATGCAAGAGCAAGTAATTTTGGAGGAGGATATCAGTGATTCTGAACCTTGGACAAAATCTCTTGCTAATCTTTGGCAGACACGCCCTCACAATTTACAAGCAGAGCGGGAGTATAATGAAAATATGGGCTTACAATCCCCATACTGTGCTGTGTGCATGATTTTCCAAACTTTTCAACAGGTACAAAATCTTATCATGCTTTATTTTTAAATCTTTTAGGTAAAATATACAACAAAATTTGTCCTTGTGATTATTAGTCCAGACTCATATTTTAAAATGTGTCTTTATTGAAATGATTTTAGTAACTGCAACAGGTTTCTCTTTTGAGTATCAGAGTACAACAATTATAGCTATAATCCATGTGGAGGTTTTATATATACAGTGCCCCCCTTAATATTTGGGACAAAGGCACATTTTTACCTCTCTGCTCCACAGTTTAAAATGACAAATTGGGCAATTCAGATGTGATTAAAGTGATTAAGTCGAATTTTTTATTCATGGACAATTGTATATAGCATGTTCAAGAGTAAGCTGCCCCAGTGACATAATAATGTCATAATTACTTATTATTAGACTGGTGCCTTTTTCCAAGGCATCTTCTAACATTTGAGATATAATTGGTAGTTCCATCTGGTGAAGTGACTTTCTTTTGGTCAAAATATTGTTTTATTCAGAAAAGCACACAGAAATATAGTACTTCTGATACACCTGATTAACTATTGGCATAATGCCCACTGAAATTTCCTGGATGAAGCAGGGTAATAAGCTAGTAATTATTAAAACAATGTTTTGAGAATGGCAGCATTAAAACAGCTAATTACACTGCTTGCATTCAGTTTGTTCTGTTTAGTAAACTGTATTTTGAATTATACAACTAATTTACATCTGTGGGGTGGTACAGGTGTATTGTGGTAAGCACCACAGTTAGATGAACCCACTGTCATTTGTTCAGATCCATTACAAGGCCTAGTTATCTACATGGGGCTGGCACATTATTTTTCTGCATGGATCATTCCCTAAACACTCCAGTTTTCCTTACAGTTCCTTTGAGATGTACAGGTTAGGTTAATTAATGATTTTTAAATTGTGCCCATTCAACTTTGAAGGATGTGTGCATAAGTTTGCCTTTGGATGGATTAGCACCTTATCCACCACAGTTTCTGTTTGCATCCTTATCCCCCACAGTCTTTTCCTCAGCTAGGTGTGTCGTTAGTATGTTATTTTTTTATTTGTACAATTGTTGTTAAATGCTTTTATGTATGTCCATTGTTGAAGAAATTATAATGGTTAATTAGCATATGTTTCCAAGGGAAAAAAATGTTGACATGTCTTGCCAGCTGTGGCTTTTAGACAGATCTTTGGAAGATGGGAGGACAATCCATGTAAACACATGTGAGAATGTAAAATTTCCACTGTGACAGTGCTCAAGGTGAACTTGCCCTTGAAGTTGTAAGGCAAGAATGCATGGATGCATTTTGTAGTGGCCTAGTATATAAGATTAATGTTGAAAATAAGAATGTAAATAGTAAATACAGATAATATGCTTATTGAATTTTGAAAAAATGTAAGTATATTCTTTTTTTAATAAATGTTTTGGGTGATGATTTTTGCAGTTGAAGATAAAGTTTGTGTATTTTTGTTCTAGCTTGAATGCAAAAGCAATTGTCAAAGCCACAAGAAAGACTCAGAGGGAGGACTAAGAACAAAACCACTTATACCTGAAATGTGCTTTGCCAGTAATGAGGATAGCAGTGAGTTTAATTTCTCTGCACCATACCTTGAGGAAGATGGAACCAGCCTGTTGATTAGCTGTTCAAATTGTTTAGTACGGGTTCATACAAGTAAGTATCTCCTCCTACTTTCTGGCTGGGGTGTAGAGAATATATTAGGGGTATTTTCTTTTTCCATTTTCATTAAAGGAATATGACACCTAAAAATTGTAACTTTTTTATCTGAGACTTACCCAGTGTGTGCGTGTTTTTATTTTGTTTTTTATTTTATGGTAATGGCTGAGAAGAATTTTTAATCATATGATTTTATGGAAAATGGACAAAAAGTACCTTATGCAATTGCTTTCTACGGGGACCAACACTGAACAAACAGTATCAATCCATCTGTGAAAAGAATTTCCCCTTATTGCTTATTCCATATATCATATATCAGTGTGTATGCTCACAATATCCCAAGCACATGTATTTTGTTTAAAATATTGTTAAATAAACCATTTCCAGAAAGTATTTCTATGAAAGCCTGGGGAGTGCATTAAATGGGATTGAGCTTTTGAACTGAAGACTGCCTCTCCCCTTATTTGTTGTTCATTAAGTTGTGTTTTTGGTTTTCAATGGTACTATTGAATTGGCTAGTTGCAGGACCTTGGATATGCACAAATACAAGGCATACTTTCCAACTGATAATGTTTACAGTCTCTTTTCTTTCCTAATTATTCACCTCTCTTAGATCATAATCTGCAATGTTATGATGTGAAACACTGTGGTAGCCAAAAGTGAGGTATTACAGGACAGGACACCTGGCCAGTGAATGGGTAATGAGTAAATTGAGATTTTTATTTCATGGACATTTTGATATTATTTACTGTTTGTTCAACATTGGTCTCCATAGAAGGTTATTGTGTCAGGAGCTTCATGTCTATTCTCCATAAAACGATAAAATGAAAAAAAAAATCTCTGCCATTATTAAAACACAAGATGAATATAACAGATTAAAAATATATTTGGGTGGAGCATTCCTTTAAACAAAAAAGATTTATTTTTTATAGTGTTTAGATTTTATGTAAAAATAGAAATGCTTTATTACCTTACATATAGTAAGTATGTTACTATTTTGTAAGTATTCCTTACATTTTACTCCATCATTTAGGTTGTTATGGTGTTACTCCTGAAAAAATCTTTAAGAACTGGATATGTGCCCGGTGTGAAGCAAATGCTATGACAGAGGTAAGATCTTGTTATGGCATGGCTATTATATTTAGTGTGCCTGTTTTTTGTTTTTGTTATTTTTTGTTGTTTTTTATCTTTCTGATCTACTTTTACTACCTCTTAACCCTTCATTTCAGTTTTACAGGTGACACAAGTAATATTTATTTGTGATTCCTCATTTACAGTGGATACTAGTTGGTATCTGTATTTTTCAAAAATATGCTCTTTAGCAAATGGCCTAGTCACACACACTCACCTCTCCTTACTTGCATAAATAACTTAAGATCTCATTTACAGTGTTTAATCAATATATCACAAATACAGATAATATAATAACAAAAAAATTCCTTTTTATACATCACACATTTAACAGAAACCAGTGAACACTTTATATAAAGGTAAATTAACCTTTTAATTCGGAATAACCTTTTAACTCATCATATCCTTTCACAGCTACAACTTCAACTAAAATTTTTGTTAGTGTCTAAACATTTTCTCATTGGCTTGGTGGAATTTTTTCCAGGCTTATTTTACAAATCTGCTGTAACTGCACCATATGTGTTTCAAGCACACATTATTCCAGGTCTTCTAACAACATTGCTATTGACATCATATCTGGTTTATGAACAATGTAGTGTTTGTGTTTTTTTGTACTAGGAGAGAACAGAGTAATCTATCAAAATGAAAGTCTGTCAGATATCTAAACAAAATCAAACACAATTTATTTATGAAGTTTAAATATGGACATTAATTGTGCCATTGGGCACATCACTCAGTTTGGTAATTTTGGTTCTTTTGGTCATTCTCAATCAATTTTTCTTTTTGGATTTTATTTCATCTTTCAAATACCTCTACATATAGTGGCCTTTTTATATAAAGTTTGATGACTGTAAGTCTACTGTAAGATAACTAAATTCCAAAAATGTTTTCCTTTGATTTTTATGATCCTTTCTAGGTTTATGGTACTGAGCAATTGCAAACTTTCTCTGATGTGGTCTTAGGTTTCTTTAGAACATCACAAAATCCATTAAACTAACAAGGATTGTTGTAAATAATCAAGTTATTTGTTTAACTTGATTATAAAGAAAAAAAATTCAAATTTCATCCTATAAGCATTTGCTAATGGAAAAAGGTGAGGTATGGAGGGTCCCAGCAAGAAGTGATGACGTGTCACAAACTACAGAAGTGAACTGATTTACCATCATATGAAAATGGCTGTTCACTAGGATCTCACAGACAACCTACCTGTTGATTTCACTGAAGACTTGTGTGAAATCACAAAACAAGTTATGGCTAACTGCTTAATATGAATGTTTTTGCCATACCATGATGGATATATCAGCATCATTTCTATCAGTTTGCCGTTGTTTATAATGATAGCGAGCTGCAAGTGGGTCATACACCAGGTTGCTGCTCTGACAATCACATCAAATCCCCCCTATGTTCTGATGATTGTGCTAGATTCAGCAAGGGCGGCACCACCACAACATTCCAGTCCCCCACCCCAGTAACCATCCAATGATGAGGTCAGTTGTCCAAAAGGGGCAGAAAAATAAACCACTGATGATCGTGCTGAATTCACTAAGTGGGAGTTGGTGGGTAGTGAAGACATCTACATGGGAGAAAGTGGGTGACAACACCAAAGACTCTGTATCATCGAAATCAGTGGTTCTCAACATTTTCACCCAGCAACTAATATTTGGGGGTGATAAGCAAATGTTATCTACTCATTATTTTCCGCCACTGTGTCTCATTTGGATTTTTTAGGTTGTGTAATGCTATTGACCAAAATTAGTAGTTGATTAGTTGCAACAAAAAATGTTACTTTTATCATGAGAAAACCCTACTGCATTTCCAAAAATGTATTTGAAATGTATTTGAAAAATACACAGAAATCCTGTGTGTTTACAACTAAGCACCATAACCCCTCCACCAATACAGTATATACATTATGCATCAAAACCTCCACCTAAAAATGTACTAAATTCTTGTTAACCTATATTAAAAGATGAAAAGGGAGACCACTGTAAAACAGATACTATATGCAACTAAATAAAGCTGCATTGTTCATCAGATTTTCAGCATTATATTTATTATTAAACTAGTTTATTACATTTAGTGAACTGAATTCTTAGGCCTGTACCAGGTTTTTTGAGTATCTATGAATTTGGTAGATCACTGATCTTTAAATAATAACAGATTTTTTTTTCTTTTCTGTTTCATTTCTGTTCACAGGGCTGCTGCTTGTGTTCCTTGAGGGGAGGAGCCTTGCAGCGAGCAAACAATGACAAGTTAGTTGTATTTTCATTATAATCTAACCAAATTTTTTGTCTTCAACTGTTGGAGCAAGTGCATTTAATGATTTTTTTTTTTTTAATTGGTATGTTTATAAAATGTCTGCTTTCCATTAAATAAAAATAAATCCTTCTGAGTTGAATCTTTGAAAGCTTTAAAGATAACGTTCAGGTTTGTTTTCTTCAAATATCAACAATAAGAGTGTTAACAAAAGGTGTACAAAAATGTTGTGCTGGGTGGTATACTGGTTCATACCGAAAACCATTTCTTATTTTTGTTATGATATGGATTTTTCTTATACCGCAACACCGGTTTAAATTACCTAAACAACTTTCGGACCGTGGCGCAGCAGGAAACTGTTTAAGGGGGGACCATTTTCAGTGCTACACCCCTAAACACGCATCCAATGGAGTACATGTGTTAGTGGAGGTATTGCTTGGGGCCCCTTTTTAACTGATACACTGCTAAACACGTATGCAACGGAGTACATGTGGTAGTGAAGATATTGTGCGGTGAAAATGGACAGAGAACATTCCGAAACTGATGCTGTAGCAGATGATAAAGTTGAACATGATAACACAGAAGAACCTTTGCTGAAAAAAAGGAGTCACATTCGTTGCCTGGAGATACTTTGGTTTTTAAAGGTTGGATGTGTGGACCATTATGTTCAAATCTGTGAATACCGTTTCTATACTACTGAATAATACTGCAAGCCACGTTGTACTTGTTTTATTTCTTTTCAATACTGTGTAATGTACCTGGGTACTGTGTAATAGTGTAACGATATGTTGACTTTATTCTCGACATTTCTACTTTATTCTCACGGTTTATGTCAAGATTAAAGTCGACCTGTTAACTTTATTCTCGTAATGTGTCATTAAAGTAGAACATCATAAACTAAACTTCATCTTAAAATTAATATTTAATTTACTAAATTTTCTCAAACCCCGTCATAAGTTATGTAGCACATTAAATGCTTTGTGTTAAGTGTTCCCCGAGCCATGTTAATCACTACGTGCTTCTTAGGGCCGATTTATACTTCATGCACACAACGCGTACACGCCCACATCATGGCTGCCACGCGTTCCCAGAGTTCATTTCACGCGTCCTATGAGTTGCAGTACAAGCAAAAAGTCGGGGGGCGAAGTGTGCTAAAAGTCGGAAAGTGATGTCAGTGTCTCTGTTTACTATCCACATGTGACAGCCTCTATGCAGATCCTATGGGATGAATGCTTCGATGCGGTGAAGCAAAATGCCGACATACAGATGCATTCATGGTTCTTTTATATTCAAGCGTCGCATATTCCCGATCGTAATGACACGATACATTTTAAAAGTCTCACATACCATCTTTTGTTCCGTCTTTTTTTTTTTTTTGCAACATAACAACAGCAACATAATGTATAGCGTTATATTTGAGCCACTGAGAAAAACATAAAAGACACGGTGAAAACGTGTATTTTGTGATTAAAGTGGAAATTTCGGCTTTAATCTCGAAATGTCCACTTTAACCTCGTAGTTTACTTTATGATTAATGCAGACCATTGTAAACGCCTGACCCTGACAGCAGTGGGAAGCAGCAATAATTCACCACACAGATCAAATTAAATGTATGATATTCCAACTCTCTGCACATTTAGAATTATTAGATTTGTACTTTATACCACTTTCATGATGAAATGCATTAAAGTGTGTATGTTACATTTTACATATAATTTCGTTTAAATAATGAAAACAGTACTGTTAATAAATACACACATGGGGGAATAATTACACACATGGGGGAATAATTACACACATGGGGGTGTCACAGTGGTGGAGCGATAGCACTGCTGTCTCGCCGGGAGTTATGTTGCTGGTATTTCCTGTTTGTATTCCACACTGTGCTCCGGTTTCCTTCCAAAGATATGCAGATTTGGGGATTTGGTGCCGCTAAAATGACGCTAGTGTATGCTAGTGCTTGTATTCACCTTGCGATGAGCGGAGGCCTCGTCCAGGGATTATTTCTCACTCGTGCCCAATGCTTGCTGAAATGGACACATCCCTGGATTGATGGATTTAATTAATAAACATAATTTTCAGAGATATTGCTGTAAGGTGTCATCAGAATTTAATGAGTGTTCTAGGCAATTCGCAACACAGAGCAGCCGAACGTGTTCTCACCGTGATAATATCTCGCACTGCCACCTGGTGGATTCCTCCAGATTTACGAAAAGTACGCGCGAAAGTGTGAACACTACAACGCTTGCGTAGCAGGAGCGTCCGCTGCAGCATGCGTCGCGTGGCGTGAAGTATAACTCCAGCCTTAAACTGACTTCCTCTTGCACTAAGAGGAGGCTCAGGCAGCACACAGAATACATTAATTTCATGATATTCCTGCTCCCTGAACATTTTGAATGCTAAGATAAATATTTGATGTAATTTTCTTGATGAAATGCATTAAAGCATGTATTAATCATATGGGGGCACAGTGGTGTGGAGGTTGCACTGCTGCCTCACAGCAAGGGGGTCTCGGGTGTTCCCTGCCTTGAATTTGCATGTTTTTCTGGCGGGTTTACTTGGCGTGCTTCAGTTTCCTTTCAAAGTCATGTAGGATGTGGGGTTTTGTTATGCTATATTGACCCTTCTAGTGTATGTGTTGCTCGTGTTCACCCTGCGATGCCCTGGCACCTCGTTCAGGATTTGCTCCTTCCTCGCATACAATAATAATACATTTTATTTATACAAGGCGCCTTTCTGAGAACTCAAGGACACTGAACAAACAATTAATAAATAAATAAAAAGACACATTATAAACAACTCAGAACATACAGAAGATATAAAATTTAAACCAAACAAAGCCACTGTAATCATTAAGAAAAAGCCATTTTAAACAGATGTGTTTAAAGATTACATTTGAAGGTTGAAAATGATTTGGTATTTCTTAGCGCAGTAGGTAATGAATTCCAGAGCTTGGGAGCAGAAAGGCTGAATGCTCTGCTCCCCATGGAGGTTAGACGGGCGAGAGGGACAGTCAGGTGGATGGAGGAAGATGATCTAAGGTTACAGGAAGGAATTGCCACATGAAGAATGTTGGACAGATATTGAGGGGCGAGTTTATGAATGGCCTTAAATGTTAATGGCAGAATTTTAAAATCAATTTGAAACTTATTTGGGAGCCAATGATGCTGCTGCAAGACTGGAGTGATATGGTGAATAGATGAGGTTCGAGTAATGCTTGCTTGGATGGGTGCAACCCTGAATGGATGGCATAATTAAAACATGTATAACAAAGTTTTTTTTAAAGTTCTGAACACTCCGTGGTCTAAGTTTATAACTAGTTTTAATTTCACAGAAACGTTTATCGTGTGGATTGTTCATGTGGAGAAAGAAAAAGGAAGGATAGGAACTAGGGGTTTGGTACGTCAGACAGAGACAGCACGCATGCAATAAAGAAAGCCCGCTCAGAATAACATCCATTGAATTCTGTGTTTGTGTCTCCAACCACCAGATCACCTACCCAACATTTACATAATATTTAAGTTAAACCTGTGCGATACCCATTCATCCAGTTTTTTGGAGCCTCGTCACACCTGCCATAAAGTTCTCTACACTGAACGTACACCTGGGGACGCCTTACTGCGAGGGAGTAGCACTACTGCCACGCTACCATGCATGTTTAATACCTGTTTTAATGCATTTCATCCTGAAAATGATATCAAGTATTTATCTTAGCATTCTAAATTTTCAGAGTACAGGAATATCATGAAGTGAATGTATTCTGTGTGGTGATTGCTGCCTGTGCCTCCTCTTAGTGTAGAGGAAGTCAGTTTAAGAAGCGCTAGTGATTAACAACTGGGTCGGGGTTTGAGAAAATCTAGTGAATTAAATACCTTTTTATTTTAGGGTGAAGTTTAGTTTACAACGTTCTACTTTAATGACAAAATAAACTACGAGAATAAATCTCAATGTAAACTTTGAGAATAAAGTGGAAATGTCGAGAATAAAGTCAACATGTCGACTTTACTCTAGACCAGGGGTCCTCAATCACGGTCCTGGAGAGCCGCAGTGGCTGCAGGTTTTTGCTCCAACCCAGTTGCTTAATAAAAAGCACTTACTGCTAAAGTAACACTTCTGCTTCACTTTAGTGATTTTGAGCCCTTATTGCTTAATTTTGTCTTAAACAGCTATTTTAATTGCTCCTTATTATCAATAACATGCAAATGACAAGAGAGAGCAGCATTTCTCCATTTAGCTTATTTACATTTACACCTGTGTGTATTTATCTGCACTATTGGGTTTAATTAAATACTTGGAAGAAAACTGAAGAGAAAAAATTGAAGGACTGAGAATTACTCGTCCATTTTTATCTTTCAAATCATTTGCATGATAGAAAGGGAAAGAAAATCTAGGATATGAGAATGACCTAACATAGCAGAGTTAATTTAATTTCATAGCTTGTTAGTGCTTTATTGGCAAGAATTGCTTTCTAATTAAGCAACCAGGTCAGAACAAAAACCTGCAGCCACTGCGGCTCTCCAGGACTGGGATTGGGGACCCCTGCTCTAGACGTATAGTTTTTTTTTTTCTTCCCTGGATCCGTATTTTTTTCTTCTTCGCGGTGGCCCTAATACGATTCCGTAGCGCTATACCACAAATAGCATTATAAATGCATGTCGCAGTTTCATTATTTATGTATATAACTTAGCTTGAAGCAAGGTCCATATTAATGCAATTTGCCTAAATGATGGTTCAGTTGGTAAAGATGTCATCACCAAGTTGCATTTGTTTCATTTTATTTTATTTTTATTTGGTGAATGCTGTGTAATGCACCTGGGCTTGAAGTAATTGTATTATTACTAGAAGTTGCACTATTATTTATTTTATTGTTTTTATTTATTAGTTTAAATATTATGCAGTTTAATGATGGTAAAGTTGTTTATAAAGTCACTTTAAAGTGTCAGTGGACAGAGATTGTTAACATTAACAGAAAGTGCAGTTGGTTTACAAAAAATATTTGCTATTTATTCCTTTTCTAACACATGTTCAGTGCAATGCAACTTTTGACAAGCATGTTTTGAAATGCCTCTTTGGTTGAAAATATGTTGTTAAAATTTTACTTTAAGTTGTTTGCAAAATTTGTTCTATAAAAAGGTTCTATATTTTGACTGCAACTTTCATGCAATGTGATTCCTTCACTTCATTGGTGCCACCCCCTTGAAAACTCTCAGTTTATGGGGCCATGCAAACCTGTATTAATAAACATTAAAATGTTTTTTGTACAATGTACAGTTCTCATGACAGTGGAATAGGTTATCTTTAGCCATTCTACTGCAGTAATTGCAGTGGAAAATGTGGTTAACATCCACTCATGCATGAGAAAAAAATGCAGTTGAATACCGTGAAACTGGTATAATTTTGAAAAATACTGTGATATAGAATTTTGGTCATACCGCCCAGCACTACAAAAATGTTTACATGGAATGCAGATATATGTGCAATATGTAAACACAAAAGCATTTATATGTACTCGAATGTATGAATAAATAGGTATTAAAAGAGATGAAAATTGAAAGTAGAATTTCGTGTCAATCAAAAAGCTGAATAATTATTAGTAATTCTTTAAAGCCTAGAAAAGTAAATGCTATGTAATTTGATGTATTCCTATTGCTTTTCAGGTGGGTGCACGTCCTCTGTGCAGTTGCAGTTTTGGAAGCTCGATTTGTGAATATTGCTGACAGAAGTCCTGTGGATCTCAGTGGAATACCATTGCAGAGGTTCAAACTGGTGTGTAAAAATATTTCATGGACATTAATTCAAGAAACTTGATACTTGTATAAATTTGCCAAAACAGAGCAATATTTATGTAACATTTAAAGAAATATCTTAAAATTATTTACACTGTTAACATATATCATGTTAAGTATTATAATATGTTACACTGTGCCTTATAAAAACATGCATAACAGAGCACAAGATATTGGGGCTTTGATTACAGTTCTAAAGTTCAGATTGATTAGAGGGTGTTATTGTAAAAAGGCCAAAAATTATCATTCAGTAATAATTATCTAACAACTGGAACCTTATTAAGGATGTAACCCTGCCTTGTGTTTGATGCTGCCCACAGCCGCATTACTATGAATTGAAGTAAGTGTGTTTAATAACTAAATAATGAGTAAACTATCACAGGTAATTCTTTATTTGTAAGGAAACAGTTAATATGACTACTTTAGTATTTTTGCCAGTAATATGTGGAATGATAATAAGAGAGGGCGGCACGGGTTCGCTTCCTGGTCCTCCCTGCGTGGAGTTTGCATGTTCTCCCCGTGTCTGCGTGGGTTTCCTCCCACAGTCCAGACATGCAGGCTAGGTGGCTAAATTGGCCCTAGTGTGTGCTTGGTGTGTTTGTGTGTGTCCTGCGATGGGTTCCTGCCTTGTGCCCTGTGTTGGCTGGGATTGGCTCCAGCAGACCCCCGTGACCCTGTGTTCAGATTCAGCGGGTTGGAAAATGGATGGATGATAAGAGAGTGCATGTTTACATTATTTTCCAGTTCTTGTGTTGCACTTTTACAATAGGCTGAAAAAAAGAATTCCGTAGTAGTAAAAAAAAAAATATATATATATATATATATATTTTACCCTACTTTGTTTTTATTTATTCAAGAAGAGTTGTTAAGTTGTAGGACTTTATGCTTAATATTACTTTGATTGCAAAATATCTGTACAAAGTGATATGAGAAGCTTTTACACAATAGAAATTTGAACGTTTACACTGTTACCATTGAAAGCAACTCTACCAGTGTAATTAGAATTAAGCAGAATACAGCATGTGTTTTTTCTTGATTTACAGTGCATCCGGAAAGTATTCACATCGCATCACTTTTTTCCACATTTTGTTATGTTACAGCCTTATTCCAAAATGGATTAATTTCATTTTTTTCCTTAGAATTCTACACACAACACCCCGTAAATACAACGTGAAAAAAGTTTACTTGAGGTTTTTGCAAATTTATTAAAAATAAAAAAAACTGAGAAATCACATGTACATAAGTATTCACAGCCTTTGCTCAATACTTTGTCGAAGCACCTTTGGCAGCAATTACAGCCTCAAGTCTTTTTGAATATGATGCGGCAAACCTATCCTTGGCCAGTTTCGCCCATTCCTCTTTGCAGCACCTCTCAAGCTCCATCAGGTTGGATGGGAAGCGTCGGTGCATATCCATTTTAAGATCTCCCCAGAGATGTTCAATCGGATTCAAGTCTGGGCTCTGGCTGGGCCACTCAAGGACATTCACAGAGTTGTCCTGAAGCCACTCCTTTGATATCTTGGCTGTATGCTTAGGGTTGTTGTCCTGCTGAAAGATGAACTGTCGCCCCAGTCTGAGGTCAAGAGCGCTCTGGAGCAGGTTTTTATCCAGGATATCTCTGTACATTACTGCAGTCATCTTTCCCTTTATCCTGACTAGTCTCCCAGTTCCTGCCGCTGAAAAGCATCCCCACAGCATGATGCTGCCACCACCATGCTTCACTGTAGGGATGGTATTGGCCTGGTGATGAGCAGTGCCTGGTTTCCTCCAAACGTGACGCCTGGCATTCACACCAAAGAGTTCAATCTTTGTCTCATCAGACCAGAGAATTTTGTTTCTCATCAACAACAACAACATTTATTTATATAGCACATTTTCATACAAACAGTAGCTCAAAGTGCTTTACATATTAAAGAATAGAAAAATGAAAGACACAATTATAAAACAAAATAAATCAACATTTAACATCGAATAAGAGTAAGGTTCAATGGCCAGGGGGGACAGAAAAAACAAAAAAAAACTCCAGACGGCTGGAGAAAAAATAAAATCTGTAGGGATTCCAGACCATGAGACCGCCCAGTCCCCTCTGGGCATTCTACCTAATATAAATGAAACAGTCCTCTTTGGATTTAGGATTCTCACGGAAGGGCTTGATGATGATGGTCTGAGAGGCCTTCAGATGCCTTTTGGCAAACTCCAGGCGGGCTGCCATGTGCCTTTTACTAAGGAGTGGCTTCCATCTGGCCACTCTACCATACAGGCCTGATTGGTGGATTGCTGCAGAGATGGTTGTCCTTCTGGAAGTTTCTCCTCTCTCCACAGAGGACCTCTGAAGCTCTGACAGAGTGATCATTGGGTTCTTGGTCACCTCCCTGACTAAGGCCCTTCTCCCCAGATCGCTCAGTTTAGATGGCCGGCCAGCTCTAGGAAGAGTCCTGGTGGTTTTGACCTTCTTCCACTTACGGATGATGGTGGCCACTGTACTCATTGGGACCTGCAAAGCAGCAGAAATTTTTCTATAACCTTCCCCAGATTTGTGCCTCGAGACAATCCTGTCACAGAGTTCTACAGACAATTCCTTTGACTTCGTGCTTGGTTTGCGCTCTGACGTGAACTGTCAACTGTGGGACCTTATATAGACAGGTGTGTGACTTTCCAAATCATGTCCAATCAACTGAATTTACCACAAGTGGACTCCAATTAAGCTGCAGAAACATCTCAAGGATGATCAGGGGAAACAGGATGCACCTGAGCTCAATTTTGAGCTTCATGGCAAAGGCTGTGAATACTTAGGTACATGTGCTTTCTCAATTTTTTTATTTTTAATAAATTTGCAAAAATCTCAAGTAAACTTTTTTATGTTGTCATTATGGGGGGTTGTGTGTAGAATTCTGAGGAAAAAAATTAATTTAATCCTTTTTGTAATAAGACTGTAACATAACAAAATGTGGAAAAAGTGATGCGCTGTGAATACTTTCCGGATGCACTGTAAATATAGTTTTGAGAAGTAGTTTGTGAATGTTGTTCAGCATTTTCTGGATTCCTTCATGAATATCTCCTGAACTGCAATCTTTTTCATCTCACACTATTATAATGGGTCAGCAAAGTTTTTAATTGGTTAAATAGCAAGTTCAATATGGTGTATGGTCATATCTCTGTTGAACTTATTTTAAAATTTCAAGGTTAAGTATTGAAAAGAGTATGTTTATCATAGGAGAGAAGATAATTGGGGAAAGGGCAACTGGGGTGAATATATCTAATTATTGAAAATATTCAGTTCATTCAAGCTACTTCAGAAGCAAAATGGGTGTTCCCCAATACAACTAGAAGAATTGTCTTTGATAAGATTATGCACAAGCTGAATTTTATTTACTGAAAGTACATAGCATTCATTTATTGAAAGTATAATGTGTACCAATACCAAAACACAAGGCAATTTTGTTGCCTTAAGCACAGGACGACTTGTCATGATTGAGGGAGATAATAAATTTCAGATTGTATCATGAAATTCTGAACTATTTTTTGTGGCACCTATATGTGATTTAAGGCTTAAAAAATAGGATCATGCAACATAGTGATAATGATCCCAAGCATAAAAGCAGGTCAACTGCAAGAATGTCTTAAACTAGTGAAGTTCTCCCTTTTTTTTTTTTTTTTTTTACAAAAACCAAATGAGAATTTTATTTTCAGACTTAATGTCATGCTGTGTGATGATCTGACATGATTGTCTAAAGAAGCCAATAATTAACAAACCCTATACCCTCCAAGCCTTCCTCACAACAATCCTTATTTTAATTGATTTTAGGAGCACCCTAGCACACAAAAAGATGACCTAGAACTCCTATGGTGTGTTACTGTTAGGTGGCAGGTGAATGTCCCTGCTCCACTTGACTAAGTCCATCACAATCTCTGTATACTGCTAGTCCTGCCCATTACAGATGTATCCTGCAATTAGTGAGTCAATTGGGAATATCTCTAGATGTTCTAAATTGGCATTAGTGATGCTGTTAAACTGACCTTGATCCTAATCATGTAGTGATATTGTCTTGTTCATCTATCTTTAACACTAGAATTATCAGAGCCTACGAAAAAACTCATAATTCCGTCCCACCTTAAATTTCTTCTTAAATCCCTTCACACCTCTCCGCCAGTGTCCTTTGTCCTCTAAATGTGCTAATAAATAGAAGCTAGAAGCAGCCGGCTATTCCTTCCCCCCACCAATTTAGAACGTGCATGAACTTCTCCCAGCTCATGCCTTGATTGAGTATCTGGGAGTGAAGTGGAGTTTTAGAGTGGAAATAATAGATCGTTATTTGGAACACACACATTTCATGTCTGTTCTGTTTCTACAATAATCTGTGTAAACACATTGTTAAAACAGAAACGTTTTTTATATTCTAGTAGTAGATGACAAAATGTAGACATAAACTATATAATGTATGAAGCCTGAAGTCCAAATATCAAAGAAACATTTTCACAAAAGGTACAAACATAACACAATAATTGCGCTTTTATTCAAAAATATAACTGCAGAAACAAAAAGCCGCCTTAACATGCGGCATTGACACCCGTTTATTGTAACTGCCTCTGTGGTGCAATAGAATCAGTTCCCGCCTGGGAATCAAAAGGTTGCGAGTTCGATCCTGCACCACTCTGTTTTGAGAAATAAACTGCTCTTAGTCTTACTATTTTAGAATAAAAGCATACAATTGATTTCAGTCTGTAACCGTGCAATTTATGATCCTTGTAAAGGTTAGCTTTGTTTTTTTTTTTTTTTAAAGTCACATTTTATTCTCTCAGTTGCGTTCAGAATTAATCCATACAACCCCATCTGACACGGCTGTTTTCACATAATGACGCGCTATAGTTCTGCAGTGTACCACGATGCATACTAACGCCCCAAAGGATTCTGACACACAAAAGCTGGCGAAGCTGCCTTCTTCGTATCTCACCGTCACTTGATTTTCTTTTTATTCAGTTTTATTGAATGTTCCTGCCAGTCCCCGCATGTTGCTGTATGCTGTTTCTTTTGTACTCCAGGACATGCAGAGGAAAGAATGGTAAAGAGCAGTAACTTCGGCGCTATATGCAATCATCAGACACTCCCCATCTGCCCGTTGTTTTGTTATACTTTTACACCAACATATGTTCCTGTGTTTCAGCATGCTCAAACGGGCATGCTTAAAAAATACACGTGTAATGCCACGAAAAGTGCACGCAGACACTTCATTTTGCAAACAAAACAAGTGCACTTTTATTCAAGACTACCTGTATAACCGAAGAAAAAAGAAAGCAAGTTACAGTAGGTGATTGATACGACAGCTTGCATGGTGCAATGCTAAGAAGTGCTGATTTTCATTCCGTGCTATATAAAATCATCACATTCAAATATTAACAGTTCCCACACACCCAAGGACCGTCCTTCCTACATTTACGACATGTGTACTTGTTGCAGTGCACACACCTCTCTGTGCTATGGTTCCTATTACACTGAATGAGCACCTGACACTGTACTTTCTTCCCTGGGGGATGGTCCCACATCAGAGAATTTCCAGTTTCTGCATAAATTCACACCCGATCTGACGCTGTTCGTTTTTAAGTAATATTGCATTAGTGCGATGATTTCACATATATTGTCTCTTTCTTTCAGGTGTGTAATAGAAACCACAGCATAGAGAGAAGTGTGTACATTGCTTCTTACAGGAAAAGGCAATGGAAAAAGTGCACTTGAATAAAAGTGCACTTTTGTTATACTTTTACACCAAAATATGTTCCTGTGTTTGAGCGACACGGGCAGATGGGGAGTGTCTGATAATTGCATATAGCGCTGAAGTTACTGCTCTTTACCATTCTCTCCTCTGCATGTCCTGGAGTACAAAAGAATCAGCATACAACAACATGCGGGGACTGGCAGGAACACTCAATAAAATGAATAAAAAGAAAATCAAGTGACGGTGAGATACGAAGAAGGCAGCTTCGCCAGCGTTTGTGTGTCAGAACCCTGGGGGTGTTAGTATGCATCGTGGTACACTGCAGAGCTATAGCACGTCTTTATGTGAAAACAGCCGTGTCAGATGGGGTTGTATGGATTGATTCTGAACGCGACTGAGAGAATAAAAAGTGCATTAAAAAAAACAAAGCTAACCTTTACAAGGATCATAAATTGCACCGGCTGTTACAGACTGAAATCAAATGTATGTTTTTATTCTAAAGTAGTAAGACTAAGAGCAGTTTACTTCTCAAAACGGAGTGGTGCAGGATCGAATTCGTGACCTTTTGATTCCCAGGCGGGAACTGATTTTATTGCACCACGGAGGCAGTTACAATAAACGGGTGTCAATGTCGCATGTTAAGGCGGCTTTTTGTTTCTGCAGTTATATTTTTGAATAAAAGCGCAATTGTTGTGTTATATTTGTACATTTTGTGAAAATATTTCTTGGATATTTGGACTTCAGGCTTCATGCATTATATAGTTTATGCCTACATTTTGTCATCTACTACTAGAATATAAAAAACGTTTCTGTTTTAACAATGTGTTTACACAGATTACTGTAGAAACGGAAACAGACATGAAATGCGTGTGTTCCAAATAACGATCTATTATTTCCACTCTAAAACTCCACTTCACTCCCAGATACTCAATCAAGGCATGAGCTGGGAGAAGTTTGTGCACGTTCTAAATTGGTGGGGGGATGGAATAGCTGGCTGCTTCTAGCTTCTCTTTATCACAGCACATTTAGAGGACAAAGGGCGCTGGCGGAGAGGTGTGAAGGGATTTAAGAAGCGATTTAAGGTGGGACGGAATTACGAGTTTTTTCGTAGGCTCTGGTAATTCTAGTGTTAAAGAAGGCAGTCACAGAGTCCAGATGAAAATGCTGAACTTTTCTTTATTTGCACAGAGAAATGTCTCAAGTCCATAGAGTAAGCAATTAATTAAACAATTCATTTGTTTTTATATTTTTGTATTACCAATACCTCATGTAATACATCACATCATCAGACTCTTAATATGCAGGATTTTATTACCCCATGTAGTCAACTAATGCCACCAGTATTTTCTTACTCCTGTTAATCTGAATGCAGCCTCGTTAATGGGGATGTCCTGTGGATTCTCCTATTCATTTTAGCACCACTTCATAAGAGGGGTGTTTGGGTTTTCCCATTAGTTTATCCTCGCTTTCTAGAGGGGTGTACATTACTCATTTACCTCATTCTGACCTTGGAAAATCAAGTTGGTGGTTTGTCTGAAATGAGGCAGACCTCATTGTGTTTAAGTTTTAAGCTATATTTAGTTAACTCATGAGTTATGTTTAATAATTCATTCTATATATACACTTGTAATAAATTGTAAAAGATTATTCTATATTAACTAAAAATTCCATAATATCTACATACATTCCACAACCGGAGAGGCTGGCCAATGTCAGGGGCACTGGGGAAATCAAAGAACCTGATGAAATGGCTGGCTTTGTCCAGGAGGATATAGACTCTGTGGAACATGTCTTTCAACTAATCTTATATAGCCTTGTAAATAAGACTGTATTTATTCAATCTGTAAGCAAGGGCAGCAGTTGTTTTAAGACTGCAGTTCCAAACCTCTTAATGATATGTAAAATGAGGACTTCTGGTCTTTAGTCCTTGAACACGTCAGCACCCATTTCCAAGTGCTGGAACTTTACACAATGTCTTCCACTGTTTAGGTTCCTTCTTTGTTCATGCAATCTTAATAGCTGTCTGGTACATGTTTTGATCACATTTGAACTGATACGGTTAGGACCAAATGCCTTGCCAGTACTGGGCATTTTTATAGGGCTGCAACTAATGATTATGTTGATAATCAATTAATTTGGCCATTATTTTGTCAATTAAACGATTAGTTGGATTGTAAAAAAAATCGAATTTAAGCACAAAGTGCATGAAATTGAACTTTTCACCAAATAAACATATTTGTATAAACTTTAAAGAAATGTATTTTATATTGAACTGCTTATAGATATTTTAAACTAAATATAGGTTTTTATACATATATGTAATAATACTTTGAAAATAAATAGTAATAAATAAATAATAAAACGCTTGGTAACACCTCTGGTTGTTCAATGAACACACACAAGCTAGCCTTAAAAATACAACAGCTTTCAGTAAATTAACTAACTAAACTTGCAATTTCCATGTGCATTCAGAGTCGCTCGAAACACACACTTCAAAAATTAAACGTGTAATTTAAGCGTTTTCTCAGTTTTTGTGAAAAAGGTTTACTGCCAAAGCATTTTGTAAATATCTGACCATGACAACACCACAGAAGAATCTGCTACACCATCATGAGTTTGTATCTTTTTGCGTCATCTTTTGTCCTTTTAGTGTTTGCAGTGGTAAAAGGTTTTCCAAATTCTTTGGCACACTTGCTTGCAGTCAACAAACTGTCACAACCTGCTGCAAATCATTTGCATTTGGGAGTAAGCTGTTCGACTTTAACATTTTGAAACTGTGTGATCCGGCCACAAAATCTGTTTTACTGGCTACACTAGACTTGCTTGCAGATTATCGCGTCTTCCTCCAGATTGTATAAAAGCCTTTTGAAGCTCGATAGCCAACTAGTCTGGGACTTCCGCGTTTCTAGCCCACTCCTATTTTTTTTACTCGGAATGAGCAATAAGCTTGTCAGTCATAGTTGATGTGTTGAGATATTCACTCTCACTGAAATTCTGATTTCCTTTTCATGCAGCACTGGGGTGTGTGTGTGTGTGGGGGGGTGGCTAAGGGGAATTTCTGCTTGGACAGGGACTTAAGTTTCTTCACATGTTACATGTGTTTGCCAGCATATAATGTAGCACTATAATTTAGTGGACTGACCGTGTCAAAAGGGTAAAAAAATATATCTATGATAGCAAGTGAAAATCTGAATGTTTACTAGCAAGTGGCCAGTGACATTTTTTTAGTCGCCTATTACAACACTGTCGCATATGCTGGTGTTTTATTTGCATTATAGAGAGCTGGACTATGTCTTAAATTATTCCTAACTTCAGACTGAAAGTCATGTCATTATGCCTAACATAGCAAACACTGCATTATGTATGCTGAAGTTACCCAGTTTATTTTTTTGGAAACGCCACGCTGCAATAGTGTGTGGCTATCCAGCAGATCCTCCTCAGCCTCCTTTTTTTTTTTTTTTAAAGAACTGGCAGTTGTTGAGTAATAGGGTCATATTTGGGGTATCAATAGTAGTTTGTGGTTGGATCTCCTAAAGGACATATAGGTACAGAGGCATTATCCTTTTTTTACTTTACCATAAAACAATTCCAGAATTCTGAAAAAGTTACCAGAGGTGGAGAAAAGTGAATCATGATTGAAGTTCTTAGAAATGGCCATGAAAGTGGCTGTGTATTCAGTGGCAGGATTTTACATGACAGAAAATATTGTCTCCATGGTGATTGTGCCATCAGACATATGCAGTACATACACATATAAAACAATCTTGTATGGAAAACGTCCTTGGCAATTTCACCACAATTCAGAAGCAAGTAGCTTCACATTCTGGTTACATAACTCTGTTTATCTTTAAATATTGTAACTTATCTTCGATTCAACAACTCAATGACTCTTCAGTTCCACCCAACGTTAACATTTTTTGACTGTTATACCTGCCTTGCACTCTCCACCTTGCATTTTTTAACTTGCACTGCATTTTTATCACTCTTTAATTAATATTGTTTTTATCAGTATGCTGCTCCTGGAGTATGTGAATTTCCCCTTGGGGATTAATAAAGTATCTATCTATCTATCTATGAAATAAAGAAAAAAAGATACATTTTGTACATCTATTATTTCATTATGATGATCAGAACACCATGAAAAGAATCCGGGGGATTGTTCTCAACAATAGTATAGAGTTGCAAAATATTATTTTGGAGTTTGCTTATGTTACTGTTAATATTAACATAAAAATTGGTCAGGTTTGATTAGTTATTGCTATTTATTTTCTCCACAGAAATGTTACTACTGCAAAAAGCGTGTGAAGAGAACTGCAGGATGCTGTGTACAGTGTTCACATGGTCGCTGCCCAACATCTTTCCATGCTACTTGTGCACAAGCAGCAGGTGTGCTAATGCAGCCTGATGATTGGCCATTTGTTGTATTTATCACATGTTACCGTCACAAAGGATCCATTACTACACAAGTAAGTGATTATTTAAAAAAATTAATAATTGCACAGTAGAACTAACTCCATGTCTTCTTGTTACAATATGCAGTTTTAATATTTTTATTGTTCATATTCATTATAATAAACATGGGTAGAATAAGTGTGTGTGTGTATATATATATATATATATATATATGTGTGTATATATATATATATATATATATATATATATATATATATATATATATATATATATATATACACACACAGTCAGGTCCATAAGTATTTGAACAGTGACACCATTTTCATAATTTTGGCTCTCTACACCACCACAGTGGATTTGAAATAAAGCAGTCATTATGTGATTGAATTGTACTGACTGTACCTTATAAGCATACCTGAGTGTATATATTTGTTTTAAAATATATATATTTATGGATTTTATGTATTGTGTGTTTATACACTACCCGTCAAACATTTTAGAGCACCTCAGTTGTTCTTCATATTTAATCAGTTTAAATTGAGTGAATGACCTTTATATGGTAAAAACTAAAGCAGTAAACTGCCAAAGGTTTAAATTTAACATTTAGGTTAGCAAAAAGTAAAAAAAATGAAACTTCAGAATATTACAAACAGGCCTTTTACAGGGAACAAATAATAGGTTACAACCTATGGATGTTCTGCAACAATTAAAGTAAATTAAGCTTTGCATGTTGAAGCAACAATTTGCAGAATTGTCCCAAGTTCTGTTGAGTACTTAAACATTTTCTGTCTGCCTTAAGGCAGAGTTGAAACAGACTGTGTTACTACAATCTCTGAAGTATTACCTGGACAATATTACAGTGTAGAAAGTTATAAATAATACCAGGAAAACAGCAATTAACAAATATAATGAGACAGAGCATTACTGCCCTTAGATGTGTAGGCCTTTCATTTGGAGAAATTCCAAAAAAAAAAAAATCAAAGTGTCAATGAGCATGGTGCTCTACACAATCCAAAGGCAATTGGAAACTGGAACAAGCTCCTATAGGAAGAGATCTGGCAGACACAAAGTCACAATCCTATCGGAAGACAAGTTTCTGTGGGTCACCAACTTGAATGGTAGGTACCTGACACCACAGCAGCTTTCAAGCACAGCTTAACATGGTCGAAAAAAGCAAGTCTCAGTTTCTGCTCTGAATAGAAGACTTTGGGCTGCAGTTTTGACAGGGTGAGTGGAAATAAGAAAGCCATTCCTTAGAGGGCATTATAGGGCCTTGAAATACCAGGCAGAGTTGGTAACTTGTACAGAGTGACTGGCATTCTGAATCAAAAGGGTTACTTACAGTATGGCTGTTCTATCAGCAAAAGATATGAAATAAAAAAGTCAAAGAATCCTTAAGTGTACGAAATTTTATTACATTTTTTATTTGTCATTGTTTATTTGTTCTATGCCTTGATTTCATGAAACATTATGACATTAAACTGTGTGCATTTCCATAATAACTGAAAAAACTGAGGTGTTCTAAAGTTTTTCACTGGTAGTGTATGCAGTCATGACTGACTGACTTGTGGCCATTTAAACTTTTGGCCTAGAGCTACTGGAAAACAATAGGTTAATAATGTTCTAGAAATTACCAAAACCATCTGCAGGCTACAGTAGGTGTACGACGTTTTTGGAGGGTGATCCATTCCAAAATTAAGACTGTCAATGCAGGCATACAAATTTGGAATTGGGACTTGCTTTTCCTTCTGGAACCTGCTTATCCGGCATGAGGTCCTGAAGGTTCCTTATTTCTTTACTATTATGGAAGCAACTTGCCAAGATACAAATATACATGTGCTTCTACCAATTTACTCATTTATATTTGCACTTTATTTATTGTTTCCCTGATGGTAACCTCAGCCATATGTCATACTGTCTCCCTTGTGTAAACGATAGTTATTAAAGATGATTAGTTTGCAATGTCTTAAATACAGTTCTGCTAACTTATCTGTGCTCCAAACCGTGGGACAAGAATGAAGTATTACTAAAATAATACGAGTTAGCATTTTTTTCTAGCGATAATGCATATTCTGTATATGTCAGCAATTGTTATTCCAATATAGTTATGATGCAGATACTTAAAATATTTAATTTACATGAGCTCTCACAAGGTTAAAAAGAAAGTGCACACACATTTCCTTGAACCTCCAGCTTTACTCCTTAATGCAATTGTAGAATTCTCTTCATGTAGAGTAGGTGAAAAGGTGAAAATTAGAGCACATAATTTGTATAGGCAAATACTAGGGGAGCTTTTTTATACAGAGCGCGACAGAAAAGAGGGGACAATTTATTTTTAATATATATTTTACTCATTGCAACATTATTTTGTAAGACATTATAACTTTAAATGAAAGTAAGTTAAATTAATATGTTCAAATATAATTTTAATACAGATATTCACCATGTGCCACCGCCCCTCTAACTCCTGCACCACTAAAATCAACAGAGGTTTGCCTGTTGTTTTCTGTTCATAGGGGTTGGGCGATTACATTCAACTAGAGAATGGAGCCAACCCGCAGGCTTGATAGTAAATGATTAGCATAATTGAAACAATAAATTATACTAGGTGGCTTTGCCCCCTGTTCACTTCGCTCGCCAACCCAGCCCTGGCCTGTGCTACGCGCCAGCCACTTCACATTTCTAATGCTCGTGTTGTGAGAAGGGGGGCTGAATGCACCCCAAGGAGATGCGGTCCCTCTTCCAAACCCCCTAAACTGTAATACAATGGGAAACAAATGCAGTTTTTTTTTTTTCTTTCTTTTTTTTTTAACCTCCTCTTTCCTCAATCAGCTGCTGGCTTGCTGCCGTGCCACGTGATCTGCATCTCGCACAGCACTTCAAACATTTAAAAGACTGTACAGCAGCTGTCCTTTTGTCTCACTGCCTTGTCTCTCTTCTCCCCCTTTGATCCTGTTGGTGGTCCCGCTCCCGAGGCGTGCCCTAATGAAGGGGAAGATTTTATGTTGTCTTAATTAAGAGATGGAACTGTCCCCTCTGACTACACACAGAGCTTGATTCACTGCTGAAATAAACTTAACATTTTTTTTAAATGTTTTTATAACATTTCTGCCTCTAAAATCTCCTGTGTATCTTTGCAACTCTGTGACCCAAGCGTGACAGCGTATGTGGATTTCACTTTCACCAAACAGCAAATCTTTTAATTCTCTCAGATACCCCTCTTCGTTGGGACGAAACACTACTTTTCTCTGATGGCAACACGAATTGAACGATCTACAAGTCTCCGACCTAATGTTTAAATCCGAGCAATATATTCAATCTCTTTTCGCTGTTCCGTTATTTCACAAAGTAATAATTTGTTTGCGCTAATGTGATCTTTACTATCATGTTCCTACTTCCTTTACTTCTAACCTGTTCTGCATGTGCATTGCGCCAACGTTTTTGAATTCTTTACAACGTTCTATTTTTCATCTACTCTTTGTCTTTCATTTCCGGCATCAGGCATTTTTAAATCAATTGGCACAAAGTATTGTCTAACAGAATGTGAAAGTGTCTTTCTGAGAAAGTTGCGTCTTATCTCTCTTCCCAAGATTTTTTTTATTATAATAGATAAAAATAACATAAGTTCATATCAAAAAGACAAAAAACCTCTGGTGCACAGGGAAGAAAGAGAAGAAAAACACAGGAGAAGAAATGGGGAAAAGACAAAGGTAAATTTGTCTAACCCTTTAAGGACAGTACTAGCTTGCTTTGGATGACCATATTATTTTATATAGCAACAATGGCATTCACTCTGACTTGAATTCGTTAGGGAAATCAAGGGTAAAACTGAATCTACAAGGGGCAAACTAGTTAAATGTATTTGTATTTTGTCTTGTGTGAGGAATTTTGTAAATGAGGCACATTGTAAATAATATGGCGTTTCATAATAACTAAAACATTGCATTTTTAATAATAATTGCTGACATAATGTGGAAGGAATTATTCTGAAAAATGCAAAACTTTATTATTATTTACAATTCACAATCTATACTAATAAAAGGCAAAGCCCTCACTCACTCACTCACTCATCACTAATTCTCCAACTTCCCGTGTAGGTAGAAGGCTGAAATTTGGCAGGCTCATTCCTTATAGCTTACTTACAAAAGTTGGGCAGGTCTCATTTCGAAATTCTATGCGTAATGGTCATAACTGGAACCTATTTTTCTCCATATACTGTAATGGACTTTAGCTCGATGGCCGTGGGGGGCGGAGCTGCGTGTCACATCATCACGCCTCCCACGTAATCACGTGAACTGACTGTGAACGCAGTACGTAGAAAAGAAGGAAGAGAGCTCCCAAAGAGCGCTGAAGAAACACGCATACAAGCTTATTAATAAGTGCAGCTACTGCGGAAACAAAGCACGGTGTAAACCGTAAGTTTAAATTAAGTTTATGGAAACACTCCCGCTGCTGTTTGTCATGCCTTCGTCGAATACTTTATTCGCGAGATACAAGCTTAATGAGAAGACACGAGGTATAAACGAGACTTTGGATCACTTTGTAACGGAGTTAAAATTGCTGTAGCGAGAAACTTTTAAGTGCCGGGTCTTAGCTAACATTAAATAAAGCCATGGACATCGCAACATCACACAAGAGAGCAGCTCACGTGAACTAACTGAACGCAGTACGAGTGATCACTTCCATGCATCAAACCTGTTCAAAAAACGCATTACACAATTGACAAGCTGGGAAAAGAATATGCTCCGAGCTGAGCTCCACAGCTAACGCGATCTTGCGGAAGCAATTTCGTCACGCTGCCACCAAATACTCGCAGAAAAATCCACAAGTTAATACACACGCTGTCTCTAGAGTTTCTCAACACACAGTGTATTCCTCGCATCCCAGTTATACCCTCTGATCTCCCATTTCAATTCAGATGCCTCCAATTTCCAGTAAGGCTCTGCTGCGCGATGACAAGTAATAAGTCGCAGGGACAGACCCTACAAAAGGTTGCCATTGATTTCAGGCAAGATTGCTTTTCTCCTGGACAACTATACGTTGCATTCTCAAGAGTGAACTCGCGCAGCTTCGTCATATTACAACCAGAGTGCTGAACTGAAAACTTGATATATAAAGAGAACTATAACAATCGTAATAAACGAACAATAAAACAGAGGAGAACCCGTGGATTAAATAAAAAGGCAGCTTCCTTGGCAAAGCAAGGAAAAAGGATGGCTTTATATGTCGTTCGTTTATAAAACAGCGGAGAAGCTGTGTAAAGGCTGTTTCACAAAAAACCAGCGGAGCGCCTTATATGAGCAGGCAGTCAGCTAAAGAAGGGAATCAATAAATATCTATAATCGTAATAAACAAACAAAAAATAGCGTACAAGCCGCGGATTAAATTAAGGAAATGGGTACCTGAACGGTAAAGTAAGTCTCGAAGAGCTACACAATAATTATAACAATCGTAATAAACGAACAATAAAACAGTACAGAACCGCAAAGCAAGGAGAAATGACGGCCTTATATGGCGTTCGTTTATAAAGCAGCGGAAAAGCTGTGTGAAGGCAGCTACACAAAAAAACAGCAGAGCGCCACACTCTGAATGTATTCCTCGCATCACCGTTGTACCCTCTGATCTCCCATTTCAATTCAAATGCCTCAAATTTCCAGTAAGGCGATGACAATTAATAAGTTTCAGGGACAGACCCTACAAAAGGTTGCCATTGAATTGAGGCAACATTGCTTTTCTCCTGGACAACTATACGTTGCATTCTCAAAAGTAATCTCAGTGCACAGCTTGGTCATATTACAACCGGAGTGCTGAACTGACAACGTGGTATACAAAGAGATCCTTAACAGATAGTTATTGGTATATTTTCCCTCAGTTTAAAAGGTTTTCTTTTCTTCTTAATAAAAATTTAAAAGCAGTTCTTTGTCGCTGAGCTAGGGATTTTGCTATATACAGTATGTACAGTGTATATATATATATATATATATAGAAATATGTGTGTGTGTGTGTGTGTGTGTATATATATATATATATATATATATATATATATATATATGCTTAAGAGGTTTCTTTTATAAATCTTTGTAAGTGTGGCCTTTTGATGAATGTGGTCACACACCGTGACATTGTGTAGTCCTATAAATCAGATTGAATGCAGTACAAAATAGAAATATCTTGACATGGAAACATTATCCAGTGTGCAGTATGCAAGGATATAATAATTTACTGTGTAAGCTACTGTTTTAGAGTGTGGTTAATTCAAATGTTTTCAGCACAGTATCTACTTACTAATTTATTATTTTTTTAAGTAGCACATGCTAAGGCACTGTTTATTGCTATTAAATGATTTAAGTGTATCTTTTTTTTCCCCCTTTGGTTTAGCGCAATAAGGCAATCATGCAAGAATTGTCAGTAGGACAGAAAGTTATCTGTAAACACAAAAATGGCCGATATTACCAATGTGAAGTTGTCAAGCTTACAAAGGAAACATTTTATGAGGTTAACTTTGATGATGGTTCCTTCAGTGACAACCTTTTTCCAGAGGATATTGTGGTAGGTTAACTATTTTCGTTTGAATTGTCCATACTTTATTTTTTTGTATCTTGGGCTAACTTTTGTTTAACAAGTAAAGTCATAATTGAAGGATCACATGTCAGAGTGTGTGAGTGTTTTTTGTTTGTATGTTTTTTTTATGGTGATTTGGATAATTTCTGTGTTTAAAATGTGTGTATTCAAACTAGCAGAATATTTTAATTTCACCAAAATTAACCGTGTTTTGCTCTTTGCAATGCAAGTAAAAGCTCCCTGATAGTGTAGTTTGCTAATGAGCTATGTTCACAGAATTCCAGGTCATAACTTATTAATATTAAGGCATCAGTGGTGATCAAAAGTGATGATGCCAAAACTGTAAAAGTTGTTTTTGAAAAATATATAGCAATTTTTAAACTTTACTTAACCAAACAATGTGTGGGGCTGTGCAGAGTTTTCAAAAGTTCACATCATCTCATCAAATTATTGATGTTTAATACCTTTGTATGGGTTGAATATGGGTTGAGAGATGTTTGTAAATTATGAATAATTAGCTTCTCTACAGATGTATCGCAGAAAGTGTCTACCCAGGGTTGTTGGGGAATGGTGCATGGGCAGGAGTTAGTTTTGTTTCTCAGAGATTGCTGCAACTCAGAACACATAACGGTATCCGGTAATGTTATTGTAATGATTTAAAGATGATTCGTTCCAAGTTCATTTAAAATTGCTACAAATTACAATGTGTTATTGGCACACATCTCTTAAATTAGATCTGCCTCGTAAAATGAATTTGAATAAATGCCTACCAGCAAGAAAGTAGAAGTTACTAATTAAGTACTTTTACACACTTGAACATGGCATCCTCAGTAGTTCTCCTCATACCATCTTGGGAACAAAAAAGGTGACTTGGTATGTATTCTATAAAAAAAATGTAACTTCTTACATATTTTGCCTTTTCTTCTCGTTCATGCAAACGACAATGCTGCATAAAGCGCACAATGCTGAGTGTTGATTGGTATTGCAAGCTTGAAGTGTACAATATGCACACATAAGGACAATGGCACTGGTCTTTCTAGTTCTACAGTCCATGAATATAAGCCATATCTGGAAATGCTATGCCTTCAGGTTACTTTGAGCATTTGTCTTGATCCTGAAAAAGTTTATAAACTATATCAGCCAATAAAAACTAAAGGAGAAAACTCATCAAACCTGGTTAAGACCTTGAAATACAGACACTCTGATTTTATACCAAGAGTGAGTTTCAAATTATGTTAATGTTTTATTAAAAACTAGTATTTTACTGTTTGTTAAAATGTTCTTACTGTTGCTGTTATTTTTGCTTGAGATAACTGGCATTTGGTTTCTCTATATGCAACTATATCTGACAGTAATGAGTCTGTTAAGCCTATGCTGCATGCATTAATACTGTATGACTAAGTGCTAAATTATGTTACTGTTGAAGCATCCTTACTGTTTAGTCAATTTTCACCACAATATAATGATAGTGTTCTAAGCAGACATTTAGAAATGGCAATAGTTTTTACTGTTAGGGGTGAGTAAACTCCATAGATTTCGCTTTGCAGTGAGTTTGGCAAAATCGCAGAAATGTAACTTTGCCAAACTCTGCGAAATGGGCTGGAAAAGAGCTGAATTATTTTGGAGTAAATTGCATTTAGGGCTATGAGAAGTGTCTGCCAGCTAACTATGCAATCTGAGCTATGAGGCAGTAGTGTTAAGCACTGTACCACCATGCCTCAAACAGCAAAAGACGGGGATGGAACAAATGGATAAAATTAAATGCAACAAATGCCCACAAACTAGCAATAAGTAAATAAAACATAGATCATTGCACTCACGGAGTTCCAGTGTTGGGATACACATTGGCCAGGCCACCAAGCAGTGGTGTGGGACTGGCTCATTCCATTGTTTGAAGTCACATCTCAGAGTGCAGTTGGAATGTCTTTATTTTAGTTCCACTCCACTTCTGCTTTGTTCTTTTTTTTCTTCCATCAAGAGGAAAGACAACAACTTAGAAATAATAATAAATCTTTTTTTATTATTAATAATTCACGGTGTATCATTCTAAATCATGGAGATGGTGTGCTCCTTTAAGGCTTGTTTTGAGATCCTTGCTGGGAACATGGCTAATTATGCATTCAAATTAGCCATGTGGTGCTGGTAATGTTGCTTATCTGTAGATACTCATTATGCTCTGCTAATACAGGGGTTCCCAACCTTTTTCATGCCAAGGCCCCGCTTAGTAACTTACCTTAGGCTGAGGACCCCTTCCGTATCACTATCCAAAAATGACATATCATTCTCTTTAATAAAACCCCTGTGTGCGTCCATGTGTCCGTGTGTGTGTCTTTTGGTGAAGTACGCATGCGTGAGGCTTGGTGCGACACGCACGACCGGCATCGTGGACACACACACACTGGAAGCTGCGCACACAGTGAATGGCGTAGCCGCACGATAAGCAAATAAAGGACATCATTGCTGGGGAGACCGTGGATGCACACACACTGGAAGCTGGGCACACAGTGAATGGCGTAGCTGCGGCCGTGCATGATAAGCAAATAAAGAACAGCATTGCTGGGGAGAGTGCTGATTGGGTAGTCGCGGCCGCGCACATAAAATCCATTGCTGGGGAGACGCCACACATACTGCCCCGTGCATGTTTACTAACTAACTATCTACTAACAACATGCCACCCAAAAAAAAAAAAGACGTCAAGTAGGACAAAAGACACAGACACTCAAATCGTATATAAGCAACATTTCCTGGAAGAACGGTCAGCTTAGCAAGTAAACATCACCAAAAGAAAGGCTGAAAGACAAAGAAAAATACAAGCAAATAGATCGATTGTAAAAAAGAAAATGAGCGTCAGAATATTCCCCTTATTGATTTGGCTCTATCCTCTACTAATTTACCCTTTACCATGAGAAGGCGATAATTTCCAGTTACATTAGCCTAACAATTAATAAAGCTCAAGGACAAACCTTAGAAAAAGTTGCCATTTACTTGCCAGAACCAGTATTTAGCCACGGTCAGTTATATGTTGCATTATCAAGAGTCAGAAGTTTTACAGATGTTGTTGTCAACGTTGTCGATGGTCCGTCCTGAACAGAGTGTTTACAAAAAATGTTGTCTATAATGAAATTTTATTGAAAAATTTCCTGAGGTAAAAAAATAAAAACATTTTCCTAAATATCTTCTTCAGATATTGTGTATTACAGATTGTTATAAAGTTTTACACTAAGGCAATATTAATTATACTTACTGTATTGTCATATACATTTCTATTTTATTTTTAATATTATTTTACTTTAGGCTTCTTGCAAAAATATTTTTAACAAAAAAAATTAAGACAACAAACAGAATGAGGTCAAGGTCCCTTGCCATTTAATATAGACTGTTCCTAATAATGTTTATGCAATACTTTTCTAGCGTCCGTTATTGTAACGGGCTTAATGTCTAGTCTATAATAATCTGCTATACAGACCTACTTCCTGTTAAGTTTGTTCACTCTAGGTTGCAGCTAGCTTAGAAAAATCTCAAATCATTTTCCATATTTAGATGTGTTTTGTTTTTAGTTTTCACTACTTTCAGTGCAGAAAAATCTGCCTCACACAGGTATGTTGTAAATGTTAAGATGCATCGGATGGCTTTTTCGCTCAACACTGCTCCAAAATTCTGACACGAGAATGGCAGAAAATTGCATCTTCAAACTTCCATCATTGGCTATTTCAATTAATTCCACTTATGACCTCAAATCAAGACAATCCTCCTCAGTTTTGGACTCCGATGGATTTCTGATGCATTTTAAACGACAGTTGTCCAGGTCTGGGAAATAGTCACTTCCTTCCAGGTGTGTCAGACGTGACAATATTATAGGTAGGATAATGTCTGCAGGTGCATTTAATGTTGCAGGTTTCTGGTGAAGGAATGGAAACATTACAGTATTTTCTTTAGCTTTTTCTCCCAAAGTCCAATTTTTATTTATTTTTGTTTTTATAAATTCACAAACTTTATCTTGCAAATTAATAATGCTGTCATCGCTGCCCTGAATGCTCTTATTCAAGCTATTTAAAAGATGAAATATGTTGGGTAAATGCGCAAGCTTCAGAACCCACAACTGGTTGTCAAAACAGCTCTCAAATGAAAGTTCCTAAACAAGAGAAATTCACGCAGCTGTTGGCAGAGATCAAACACCCGTTGTAAAGTTGCCCCAGAAGACATCCACCAGTCCTCAGAATGCAGCATTAGCTTTTTAAAACTGGTGCTCATGTCACTGCACAGTTTGGCAAACAGCCTGCATTTAAGAGGATGTGCTTTGATGTTATCTGCAACTTTAACAATGTCTTGAAGCACTTGTTGCAATTCATCCTTCATTCCTTTAGTAGTGACAACTGCTTCTCTGTGAAGCATGCAGTGTGAATCTACAGCATCTTGAACTTTGGCCTTTATTAATGCAGCAACTCCACTATGTTTGCTGGTCATGGCAGCTGCTCCATCCATACAGATACCCACATAAACGTGTTGTGTATGAACGTGTCCAAAATTTGAAAAATATACAGATCTGTTGTCTTCCCCTGAATTCTTTGAAGAAAAAAAGCTCTTCATCAAGCTTTTCTTCTCCAGTACATATGACAGAGACAATAAGTGTTAGCTACATCTGTGCTTTCGTCCAACTGCAACGCAAACCAAGGGCTGCTGTTTTACCTGTTCCAGTAATTGATCTGTTACATCCTCAGATACGTCATATATCTGTCTACACATTGTCTTGTCTGACAAAAAGGACAGTGTCAGTTTTATGGGCAGCTTCCTCACCAAACAATTCCCAAACTACAGCATGTCTTTGGTCAACAGCAATATTAGATTTTCTCCAACTGTGAGTTTTCTTTAATCCTGCAATGCGATACAATTCCTTAAATACCCTCTCTGAAATTGTTGCTTGCTTTGTGAAAGTGCTTGTTTTTTTCACAAGCAGTACTGCTTTCCTTTGGAAGAAGTCAACAGTTCCCAACGTCATCTGGATGCTGCTGTTCTTGATGTCGTTTCAATTTAGGCGGCTTTAGGCATTTGTTAGACATAATTTCCTGATAAAAGAATGCATGTGGGGTAATCAAGTCCATCTTTTTTTCTTAGCTATCGCAATTCCGAAGTCTCTGTATATTAGGCTTCATACTTTCTAGATTTAGACTTTGCTTTAGAATATGACTCATTTGATGAATTTAAAGCAGTACAAGATGAGTTTTCTTCAGAATGTTTCCTTTTTAAAAATGGTCCAATATATTTTTTGGTGTTCTTTAAAGAAACATGAGTATTTTTCTTTTCTTTTTGGCATATATGTCTTTGTTGTAAAATCTGTTAATGCTGTACTGCTATTTCTATTGAATCCTTACCATGTATTCCCTTCGGTTCTCTGCACCAATTTGTCTATAAACTTCTGGTCTTTAATTAATCTCATCAGTTTATTTGCATTTTATCCAGTTTTGTTCTTTTTTTATTTATTATAAGTAATGAACAGATAGTGTCTGCTGCTAAGATGACATTGTTTTCTTTGGCCAGCAGCATTTCTGCATTTTTCAATAAATTCCACCATTCTGGTTTTTGAACTAGTGCATATGAACAGTTGTCCTTGTCTTCATTAACACCCTGAAGTGTAGATAAGTTCCATTGCATGTCTAGATTATGTCTTGGAGTTTATTCTCTCAAAATAGAATGTACATTGCACATTGGTGTTTAAGCATACATGCTGTTTAAAAAAAGTTACATTTCTTATAAGAGCATGAGATACTATATTTTTAACTGATCACACTCCAATACTCAATCCTTGGGGAAAAGTGGTGTATGGCGTCTCAAGAAACTCATCATTCCAGGTCACTCTGCCAAGGTGGCGTTGAAAGCTCACTTTACCTACCATCACTGCCATGTGCTTTGCTTGTAAGTTGTATATGTTGTGTTGTTTGTTGCATAAGAAAAAGTGCATAAAATTTTTAGCTGGTTATTTTTGTTGAACTTTAAATTGTATGATCTTATATATTTTTACAGAGTCGTGATTGTGTACATCTAGGACCCCCTGAAGAAGGTGAAGTAGTCCAAGTAAGATGGACAGATGGTTTAGTGTATGGTGCTAAATTTGTCGCAGCACATGTCATTCAAATGTACCAGGTAAAATCCTTAAATGGAATGCTTTCAATACTTATTCACATTCCCAGTTGTGGAAAACTCTTTGAGTCAGGGAAATGTATAATATTTTAGAAAAGAATTTGACAGAAATTGTTCTCTATAGTCTTATCATTTGAGTTTGCTCTTCTTAAGTGAACAAGATATTTGCTTTAGCTCAGTAATTCACTTAAAATAGTGAGTTTTGCATCCAGTAACTGCTGTGCTTGGATTCTGTTGTAGGTGGAGTTCGAAGATGGATCACAACTATCAGTCAAGCGAGATGATGTTTATACTCTAGAAGAAGAATTACCTAAACGAGTCAAAACAAGATTGGTATGTTGTGCAGTCAGCTTTTATTATAAACTGCTTTTGTTCTTATTCTTCATTCTCATTTTGCCTTCCATTGGACCCTTCCTACATTTTGGGGAGCAAATTTGTCAGCTTGTGATGGCAAGGGAAAGAATGTCAAAAAGGAAAATGTAGCTTTGGCTTTGACTGAAGTTATTACTGCCATATCAGTATTTAGAAACTTGTGGACACGAGAGGGGTCAGAACTGGTATATGTTAGATTTGGAGGGTTTTGATACAAAACTATAGTTTGATCATTTATAATGTTGATGATGGTTTTCATTATCTTTTACTTATCTGTTCACAAGAACCTCTAAGAAGAAATAACACATTTGAGGTGCACTGTTTATATCAGAAAATGCAAAGCGATTGGGCAGTATTTGCAGGCATTTGGTATCCTTAATGTTTAAGACTATGATCATATTTTTTTTCCAATTGCACACAGAGTTAGTGTTGTACACCGTATTGATTTTCATCGTAGAGATGGTGACAACTGCATAAATGATGACATAAAATTTGTTAGGTGTGAAAATTTCTAGACAATTGTAAAGCTGAGGTCACATTTAAGTCTTATATGTCTGCATCATATTTAGAACTAGTTATGAAACTGGTCTAATCTAATCGGAGCAGTTCCAATTCCTTGTTTTTTTGTTGTTGTTTAAAGTTCTATTTAAGGGTCAGATATGAATGGGGGCAAACAAAAAAAAATGATCTTCTATGTGAACATGTTTAGTCTCAGAAATTTTACTTACATCAGTTAAATGGGTAAATTTTGTTTTAATTATATGTGTTTCAATTTGATCACTAAATACAAGTGCTTTATTTACTTTCTCATGATAGAACTAACAGGAAATTATAGGGTTTTGATTTTTTGCTCCTAAGAAGTAAGTTCTTTTTTTAGTAGTTTTGTGAATAGTATGAGAATAGTACATAAACATTTTGCTTTTTAGAACTTCAGTAGGATGAGATAGTTAAGATAAAACTCTGAATTAAATGTGAGAGAAGCCCATTTGGCATTGACAGATCACCTGTTTTGTTGGTTAGCCATTTATGTAGAACTTAATTCAGTGCCTTTGGAGTGTTTCAACTCTGTAACCAGTATTCTTGATAAGAAAAAACTAGAAGATAATCAGGTATAAATACATTAAGAATTGTGAATAAGTTAAATATGAACAATAATTAGTTATGCAAGAGAATGCAAACATTTTTAACAGACAAGTAATTGAAAAGAGAAAATTGCTGTTTATATTAACATTTTGACCTCCTACAGAAGATAAGATGCAGTTTTTTTGTGCAACATTTATGTATACAAAATGCAAGATTCCTTTTTTTTAGCCTTGCTTCGAATTCTTAACACAAGAATGACCAGAGCCTACGTGAAAACTCGTAAATCCGGCCCACCTTACCTCTCCATCAGCGTCTTTTGTCCTGTAAATGTATCAATAAGCAGCAAGCAGCTTTGTATCCCATCCCCACCGCCGCAGTTCAATTCGCAAAAAAGTCAGTGCTCAGTGTAAATCTTCGAGTGAAGTGTTGAAACTTTATAGGGTAAATAAGTACATTGGCATTTGGAATACATACAGTACATTTCATGTGTGTTCCGTGTCAACAACAATCTATGTAAAAACATTGTTAACACAGAAACGTATTTCATGTTTTAGTAATAATTGACAAAATGTAGACATGAAATGTATAATGTGTGAAGCCTGAAATACAAATACGAAATAAACACTTTCACAAAAGGTACAATTATAACAAAATATGTGCACTTTTATAACCGAAGACAAAAGAAAGTAGGTTACAGTGGGCGGTTGATACGACACCTTGCATGTTGAAATGCTAAGAACTGCTGACTTCCATAAAAACTTACATTTCATTTGCGTCTGTAACAGCTGCACTACTGACATCCACAATTATTCCCAATAAAGTACACGTCTTTATCTGAAAACCGCGTCAGATCAGGGGTTTGGATGTGCAGGGAGGTGTTGTGGGAGCCTGAACTTGAGTGAGAGAATAAAACTGAAAAAAAAAAAACGTAACTTTGACAAGCACTATAAATTTACAGCTGCTCACCTGTCTGTACTATTCTGTCCTCTGCATCTCCTGGAGTTCAAAAGACATGCCAACATGCAGAAGTCATGAGAACACTGGCCAAGATCGGGGAAAAAAACAAATGCAGTCACTGACTACAACCACATGAAGGTATGCAATAAATATAATGTTGCATTAGTGCAACAACATTTTATGTCAGGTATATGTCATATATATCTAAGTCTCTTTTTTTGTTAGTGCGGCTTTGACATCATGGATCAGACGGTACATACTAATTCAGTATGAGCAGGAACACTCAATAATAAAACTGAATAAAAAAAATTAACATCCACAGTCATTTTTAGTCACACACACCACTCACATCTATGTCCAAAGTTTTCCCAGTCCCAGTCCGTGCACAACATCTGACGCGGTTTACAAATAAAGAGGGGGTATAACAAAATAAGTTTGTTTGTTATACCACGTCTTTATCTGAAAACGACGTCAGATCGGGTGGTTGGTGTTGGATGGTGGGAGCTTGAACGCAAGTGAAAGAATAAAACCGAAGAAAACAATGCTAACTTTGACAAGTGCTATAAATTTACAGACGCAAATCAAATGTATGTTTTTATTGTACAATATTAACAATAAGAGCAGCTCACTATTCAAAATGGTAAATGATATGGAAACCGTAACCTCTTGATTGAATGGGAGCAGTTCTTAGCATTGCACCATGCAAGCTGTTGTATCAACCGCCTACCATAACCTGCTTTCTTTTTACTTCGGCTAAATTCTTGAATAAAAAGTGCACTTGTTTTGTTATACTTGTCTCTTCTGAGAAAGTCTTTATTTCATATTTGTATTTCAGGCTTTACACGTTATACATTTCATGTCTGCATTTTGTCAATTATTTCTAAAACATGAAAAACGTTTCTGTGTTAACAACGTTTTTCCATAGATTGTTGTTGGAATGGATCACACATGAAATGTACTATATGTATTCCAAATGCCAATGTACCAAGATATACACTGAGCACTGAGAAACTTCTTTGCGAATTAAACTGCGGCGGTGGGCAGGGGGGATGGGATACCAGGCTGCTTGCTGCTTATCAACACATTTACAAGACAAAAGACGCTGACGGAGAGGTGAGAAAGGATTTAAGGTGGGCCGGATTTACGAGTTTTCTCGTAGGCTCTGGTAATTCTAGTGTTAAATACAGTGATAGTTTTAACAAATTCAGATTTAAATTAGATAATGTACTGTATTGATTGGCATTTTTGAATTAAAAAAAATTAGTGTAGGGACACCAATTAGATATATACAAACACTGATAAAATACATTTTCATTTTTCATACAATTTAATATAGGGCTTGCTTCCAACTAATGTGTCCCTTAAGCTTTTTCTAAGCAGTGTTTTAAAACTTGCATATGCTGAGACTTCATTTACTATAACAGGTTAATACTATTTAAGAGTCTGATTTGTAATAATCACAAAATAAAAATGCAATTTAGTAACAAGAAAAACCCTCCATGCACCTTTGGTGACAAATGTTTTTTAAATTTTCTTGAAATGTTTACATTTTTGTTGGAATGAACCATTAGCCATTGTAGGTTCCAGTACTGAGATTGATTGCCAAAAGTAAAAAAGATACAATATCTTCTTTTTACTTATAACTTTTGTTTCTTGTCCTTTTCAGTCATTTGCCTCAGACATGCGATTTGATGGGATATTTGCAGATAAAGAATTTAAGCAAGAAACCAAGCGGCAGCGTGTTATAAACTCAAGGTATCGAGGTGACTATATAGAACCTGTAGTTTACCGAGCCATAATGGAGTAAAACTGTTACTCCCAAAAGAAGAAACTTGATGCCAGAATTTGTCCACAAATACAGAGCCCAAGAATGGGTTGCCTTCTTAATTTAAATTATTTGCTTTAATGTGTTGAAGGACTTGAACAAAAATAAGCAAAAGAAAAAAAAAACTCTACTTTTGTGACATGTACTAATACAGTAGTATTGGCCAGCATTTAAAAACAAATAGCTGTACAGAAGTAAAAGCTCATCATATACCCTTTTGCCCTTGGCTTCCTCTTGAAGTGTTCTGTAACTGGGATATCTGCAGCCACTGAACTTTTTCATGTTTTTCTCATGGTAGAATAGACTTGTTCACACATCTTGAAACAGAACATATCAATTGTGGTTTTGAATGAGAGACTTGCATCACAAGAGAAAACCAGAAAAAGCAAAACTCTGCTTTCTACTGAAAGAGAAAACATAAAGAAGAATGCAACATATTTGGAGAATGCTTCAATGTGTAGTTAAAAGGAAAACAAAAGTGCCATTCTTAAACGTTTTGGAGTCCGCTTCTTTCTATGCAGATTCAAAGATTTTTATCATCCTGGGGGCTTTCAGCCTGATAGTGTTAAGTAACATTCATTCTAAGAACATTCAATAAAATTTTATTTCTGGTCAGCAGATGGTGCTCTTGAAATGTTGGCCTGTACCGAAACCTGGAAATCTTTAAGTAAAACTGTACAGGTTCACTTGTGAAAAATGTACTGGTAGTGTTCATGAGTCAGTATGTTTGGTTTTATATGTTTCACCAGTTTTTTTTTTTTGTTTTTTTTTTTGTGCTGTTTCCATTTTTAGACAAAAATGCAAACATTTGGTTCTTATTTTCTTACTTGGAACTTGTACATCAAATCATTTGATTAAATTTATTTAACTTTGGTTTAAACATGTTGCTGAAGTAGCTTACTGGTAAAACTCCAAAATTTATGTATGTATATATTTATAATATTTGTTATCAGAAATGGGTTTTGTATATGAACTTGATTATCATTATTGTTTGTGTCCTGCCTGCTTCCCTGCATATGTGTAAGTTCAAAGCTTCAATAGTCCATATTGAAAATGCTCTTAAAAAAAAAAAAGTGCATCCGTGGTGGAGAATGCCTTTTTTGAAAATGAGACCCTTCAAAGTGCACTGTCATTTTTAGCACTTAAACTGAGTGTAGTGAAACAGTTTTGTGTAGAAGTTAAGGGGTATGTATTTCTGCAAACTATTTCAGTGGGTACTCAGTTTTCCTACATCATCATTTAACTGTGTCCTTAAAATATCCATTCATTTGTTTATGACATTTAGGTAACATGAGGTGTTTGTTAGTCTTTCAGGTGCACTTGTCACCCACCAACATTGTTTTTATATTCATATGATATATGTTGCAATGTCTCAAATACTAAATTGTATATATTTATTTAACTTGTTAAATAACTGAGCAATCTTTTCCCAGCACCATATCGTGTCTTTCCTCTTTAAAAAGCAGTATTGTTGGCAGTTTTATAATGTTATTTAAAATTTGCTGATATTAAGTCTTCATAAGTGCAGCTTTACATCACTTCTTCAGTTGTGTAAAAATCAGCTGTGACCAGAGGACAATAACATTGTTTCATAAAATATGGACTGATAGCAATATGATTATGATTTTTCTTGATTTTTGATGAGTATAATTCATTGGCGTCAATGCCTCCACTGTGTTATACCTGCAAACCTTAATACAGTCCTTATGGGTAAAAACATATTTGATTGACCTTTGGTTTTATAGCACAAATACCTGATGATTAAGCACACCTTTGTTTGTGTAAAGTAACACAATGCCATTGGAATTAGAATTCATACTTGTAAGGGCGCATTCTTAGATTGTAATGTGGCATATTTGATAATGAACAAATATTAGTTAAATATTGGTTGTGAAACTTGGTGTTGGTGAATTTGAAAATAGAAGAATTTCTGAAGACAGAAGCATTAAATGTTTGCAATTACAAAATAATTCAAAATTACCTTGATCAAAAAGGCGAAACCTTCAGTTTTTATACCAGTAAGTGTCTATCTTCTATGTACAGACTTCACATGTATGATGTAAATGAGAGACATGACATGTTTTAATTTTTTGCACACTGCACTGCTACTGAGCATTAACCACAGATGGGTCACTTGGTTTCAGCACTAAAGATTTTATACCGTTTAAAACATTCCAGTTTGACCAGAAAATGTTTACATATGTTAGCAAGGAAAATTATTTTGTTATGTTCTGCTAAACATGAAGTTGTGTTTTTTTATGATTTTAAGTTAAATGATGAAGCGAAATGCAGAACCCTGTTATTGCTTTTGGGACCTGTGAGAGGAAGCCACTCATCAAACCCAAGCTATGTTACAGCATGTAAGAACATTTAGTTGCTTTCATGATTTTCCATTTTATGTTAGATACTTTCATTATTGACATTTATTTGAATAAAAATTAGTATGTACGTTTGCCATTAATGTTTTAAAGTAATTTCTTTGCTCAAGCCTAATGTTGAAATAAAAATCATTATTTGTGATTAGTTGCTGGGGGAAAAAACTAAGGTGAAACTATTGCATGTAGTCATTATAAACCATGTTTTTTCATGTTTATTTGACCAAATTTAAAAGGTGCTCTTTTGAAATTTCACATCCAGTGGTTGTTTCTTGATTGTGCTCATCTGTGGTAGAGGCAATGGTCTGTTCACTCCTCCTACTTCACAGCCTTCAAATGGGTTGCTGTTTTACATCACTTCTCAATTTCTCTTATGATATAATCATTCACTTTATTGTAGCTCCTTATTTTACCTTATCATGCTTTATCACAGCAAATTAACTTAAATGGTCTTTGCAAGTTTCACTAACAAGAAGACAGGTTTACTCCATATTATTTTAGGACATTGCGTTTGTCTGCCATTTACTCTTTCATGTTCATATGCCTCTCACTGGAGGTGTGATCGTGGAATATAAAATGTATTGTCATCCAGAGTAGTAAAATAAAGTTGTAACTTTCTTAAATTTTAAAGAGATATTTTCAAGTTTGAGTATGTTGAACACTGTTGGTATACTTTCTGTCAGTTTCCTTAAGTATATTAAGGGTGAAGAAGATGAGCAATGCAAGGGGCTGTCAGGGACTTGACACTTTTTGCTGGAGTCACAGATATCCATGCCAAAGAAGTGGTGTTCTGCTGCTCTGTATCATTTCTGATTGGATCTTAGATGAACCCATATATCAATATATGCAGGAAGTCTAACAAATATTTTTGTGTAAGCAATGTACACGTTGATCAATAACCCTATCCAAATCAATGAGGAATGATTTTGATTTTACTTAATATTTTTTTTGCAAACTTCTTCTAGTGATTGTGTTTTGAATAAGTATTGAGCAATTTGTAGTTTAAACCATTTGAATCAGCGCAGGCACACATTTAGCCCAACTAATTGTGTTTAATTAATAAATTGCCGATTTTCCTAATTATCTGCAGCAGCCTTATGTTTGAAAAAAAAAAAAAAAAGTAAATTGCATAATATTGACCTTTCAACCTAGTCTTGTAGGTTTCAGTGACTCCACTCCTGAGTCCATTCAGACTCTTCCTCCCTGACCCATTGTGAGCAGAAGTATCCACTACTTTTGAACAAAAAGCCCCAAGTTAAAGGCCCCCAGATTAAGGTACTACAACAAGTAATACCAAATTATGGATGGGTACTGCATTTGGCTTTTTTCTGAGGGGTTGTGCCTGATGAATGAGTGTTAGTTACCTCTTTATTCACATGGTTTTGTGTTTTCTCTCCATTTGTCTGAAGTGTTTTGTCATTGCTTTATAAGTTTTCTTTTGCTGTATTTTCTTATGTTTAAAATCATGGTTCATAAGATAATTGTGTATCTTCATTGAAATTATACTGCATGTGAAGGGCTGTGGAGTCCACCGAGACTCCAGCTTTAGTATTTGTCATCCTTCAAACTGTAGGTTTTATAGGAGGCATTATTGCTCTGATTATTTGGTAATTGTTTATTTATCGTAATGTAAATCATAACCTAGACCTTCATTTCATACAGTATACAGTAAATTAGGGTACTAATTGATTAGGATGTGCAGTAGAGGTGCACATTGGGAGAGGAACTCAATCTTACAGTTGTGGGCACGGGACCTTTTCACGCTCATGCAGGTAAGAATTGGCGGTTAGCGTTGAGAAATTTGGGATGACAAATATAATGCCCAATAAAGCCCCAGTCAAAATGTTATTGCTCTAAATAAAAATAAAAAGACATTGCATTGTAAAAGGTTTTTATATTAAAAAATCTTATCACAATGTTATTTTTTTATTTCTGAGCAACAGATATCTGTAACAATTTGAGAAGAATGATCAGGCAGATGTGTAAAGGACAGGCAAAACATGGTAGTACAGGCCAGTGGAAAGGACAGGGAAGAAGTCGGACATTGGAGCCGAGCCGTGAGTTCACTATTACATTCTGGCCAAATCGAGTTGTGCTTTTTACCAATATTAAGGAAGAAAAAGAAATTGAGAATTGTGTTGAATGTGTGGTGAGGCTTTGCACAGCTTGTTCAATATTCCAGTGATATGGCAGCAAAATAATATTTGCGTAGGAATAATGTTTCAGTGGTGCTAACTTAACTAGGTGTAATGTGTTTTTCTCATTTAATTCCTGGCAGTTCTGAAATATACTGTAGGTATTACTGTTATATAAAAGGTCTTCAATGATCTTTCTGCAGGAGCTGCAGGTTTCGTATCAACTGTAATTTAACAAAAGTGAAGCTTAGCTTCTGAAGCTAAATGAGCTGTATGAGTGAACTAAGACGTCTGTTCATGTCATAAGTGCCAATTTACATTAAGCATGGCAATTTTGCAGTTGTTTAGTATTTGTTAACCAGTTTTGTAAATTGCCGTGCAGCAGACGGGAGCAGTCAGAGTACCAGTGGGAATGAAATTAAAAGCCAGTGTGGTGCACAGCTCTAATGTGCGTATCCCATACTGAATGTACGCCATGGAGTTTCACTGGTACTCGTTGTCAGATGAGGTTGGGGACCATGCACTGGTACAGTGTGTTGCCGTACCCACCACATGATGAAACGGCTTGGAATCTCGGGTTGTCAACCCCCAGGCAGACAAGCGATCCAGTCCCACCCTCTGGGAATGACCCTCTATCTGCCGCAGCCAGGTGTTACGTGGCCATCTCCTTGGCCTGGTCCAGCCACTCAGGTCCTGAACAATGAGGATCTTTATAAGCTGGATCACCCTCACGAAATTGCGCCTCATGGCCGTAGCTTCATTCACTGAGTATCCCCCACACAGTGTAAACTTTGCAGTTTGCGTATCAGCATGGATTTCTAGTCCCACTTCTTAAAGAACTTGAGACATAAGTAGATTTACTAGCAGTATGCATCTGTTTCTGCATTTGTCACTGCACGCTTTTGGGGTACCACCTTGCCAGCACACCCTTGCTTCTCATACTTGGCTTTGTGGGTGGTGAGCCCACATATTGGCTCCGCACAGTTTTGTCTGTCCTCTCACCTTAAACTAATTTGTCAGGGGTAACCCTACTAAGATCCCAGTATCTCTAGACAAAGTAGGACAGGTTCATGGAGGCACACGGCCCCCAAGCACCAACTTTAAGGGATGTTGTCAAGCTAAAGATAGAGGCCTTCCATGCAGTGTTAGTAGCAGTGCCTCTGGCTTTAGCAATGATTCCTGTGCAGGTGGCATTTCATTTGGACATGCAGGGTTACTTTCAGATGTCCTCCGAGATTCCGGCAAAACATTCGCTGAGTTGGAATGCGTAGGCAGGCTGCTATTGGCTGAAGTGGAGAAAAGCAGACTTCAACTGGGGAGGATTTCAGTGGCTGGAAGGAGCACAGTAAGAAACTTCTAAAGTTAATACATAGGCCAGCCTTGGAGGAGGTATACTGTATAAAAGTAATTGGCACCTATCATTGTTTATTCCGTATTTAAAAAAAAGTGACACTTTGATCAAGAGTTTTGATTCAACAGAACATTTCAAATAATAACACAAATGAAAATGGCATGGACAAAAATAATGGGACCCTTAACCTAATATTTTGCTGTACACCCTTTAGAGGCAATCACTGCAAACAAGCAATTCCTGTAGCTCTCCATGAGACTTCTGCACCGTCAGCAGGTAGTTTGGCCCACTCCGGCTGTGTCAGGTTTGAAGTGGGCCTTCTCCAGACTGCATGTTTCAGTTCTCTCCATAGGAGTCATATCAGGGCTCATAGAAGGCCACTCCAGAATAGTCCCGTGCTTTGTTCTTAGCCATTCTTGGGTGTTTTTAGCTGTTTGTTTTGGGTCATTATCCTGTTGGATGATCCATGACCTGTGACTGAGCCAGAGCTTTCTAATACGGCCCCCTGCGTTTTACTTCAGGAAGTCTTGAGATTTTATTGTTCTCTGCACAGACACAAGGCATCCCTAAAATATAACACCCTCCTCCATGCTTCATCTATACTAATAAAAGGCAAAGCCCTGACTGACTGACTTACTCATCACTAATTCTCCAACTTCCCATGTAGGTAGAAGGCTGAAATTTGGCAGGCTCATTCCTTACAGCTTACTTACAAAAGTTAAGCAGGTTTCATTTCGAAATTCTACACGTAATGGTCATAACTGGAACCTATTTTTTCATCCATATACCATAATAGACGTCTGCTCGATGGCTGTGGGAGGCGGAGTTATGCCTCCCACGTAATTTAGTGCCTGCCCATATAAGGCTGTCCGTCAGCAGCAATCCAATAGAAACACTGCCGATAAATATTCACGTGTGAAGGACTGTGCTTATGCAGACGAAAATGAGATGGTCAGGGTGGTGTTTGGCACAAACTCAGCGAAACTGCGAGAGAACTTGCACGTAAGAGCGGGAGTCATCCGTTTTAACAAGCAGCAATTTGCACTGATGCGAAATAGCCTGCCCATTTAATTGTTTAGGAATGGATAAATAAATTAAGATTTTGTACAAATAATGTTTTTCATTTTTCTTCCTTGATGGATTCTGGCACCCCCAGCAACAGTTGCTCGCACCCCAAAGAGTGTGTGTGTGTGTGTGTGTATATATATATATATATATATATATATATATATATATACATACACACACACACAGTGTGTGAAAACTATTTCCCCCTTCCTGATTTCTTATTCTTTGGCATGTTTGTCACACAAAATGTTTCTGATCATCAAACACATTTAACCATTAGTCAAATATAACACAAGTAAACACAAAATGCAGTTTTTAAATGATGGTTTTTATTATTTAGGAGAAAAAAAAAATCCAAACCTACATGGCCCTGTGTGAAAAGTAATTGCCCCTTGTTAAAAAATAACCTAACTGTGGTGTATCACACCTGAGTTCAATTTCGTAGCCACCCCCAGGCCTGATTACTGCCACACCTGTTTCAATCCAGAAATCCCTTAAATAGGAGCTGCCTGACACAGAGAAGTAGACCAAAAGCACCTCAAAAGCTAGACATCATGCCAAGATCCAAAGAAATTCAGGAGCAAATGAGAACAGAAGTAATTGAGATCTATCAGTCTGGTAAAGGTTATAAAGCCATTTCTAAAGCTTTGGGACTCCAGCGAACCACAGTGAGAGCCATTATCCACAACTGGCAAAAACATGGAACAGTGGTGAACCTTCCCAGGAGTGGCCGGCTGACCAAAATTACCCCAAGAGCGCAGAGACGACTCATCCGAGAGGTCACAAAGACCCCAGGACAACGTCTAAAGAACTGCAGGCCTCACTTGCCTCAATTAAGGTCAGTGTTCACGACTCCACCATAAGAAAGAGACTGGGCAAAAACGGCCTGCATGGCAGATTTCCAAGACGCAAACCACTGTTAAGCAAAAAGAACATCATGGCTCGTCTCAATTTTGCTAAGAAACATCTCAATGATTGGCAAGACTTTTGGGAAAATACCTTGTGGACTGATGAGACAAAAGTTGAACTTTTTGGAAGGCAAATGTCCTGTTACATCTGGCATAAAAGGAACACAGCATTTCAGAAAAAGAACATCATACCAACAGTAAAACATGGTGGTGGTAGTGTGATGGTCTGGGGTTGTTTTGCTGCTTCAGGACCTGGAAGGCTTGCTGTGATAGATGGAACCATGAATTCTACTGTCTACCAAAAATCCTGAAGGAGAATGTCCGCCATCTGTTCGTCAACTCAAGCTGAAGCGATCTTGGGTGCTGCAACAGGACAATGACCCAAAACACACCAGCAAATCCACCTCTGAATGGCTGAAGAAAAACAAAATGAAGACTTTGGAGTGGCCTAGTCAATGTCCTGACCTGAATCCAATTGAGATGCTATGGCATGACCTTAAAAAGGCGGTTCATGCTAGAAAACCCTCAAATAAAGCTGAATTACAACAATTCTGCAAAGATGAGTGGGCCAAAATTCCTCCAGAGCGCTGTAAAAGACTCATTGCAAATTATCGCAAACACTTGATTGCAGTTATTGCTGCTAAGGGTGGCCCAACCAGTTATTAGGTTCAGGGGGCAATTACTTTTTCAGACAGGGCCATGTAGGTTTGGATTTTTTTTTCTCCCTAAATAATAAGAACCATCATTTAAAAACTGCATTTTGTGTTTACTTGTGTTATATTGGACTAATGGTTAAATGTGTTTGATGATCAGAAACATTCTCTGTGACAAACTTGCAAAAGAATAAGAAATCGGGGAAGGGGCAAATAGTTTTTCACACCACTGTATTGCCATGTTGTCTTATAAACTAATACCTGTAGACACTTTTAGGAGTCTTCCAGTCATTCTGAATGTAGTGACAATAGCTTTGCCATGTCCTCCTGCTCAATAGAAAATTCCCTTATCAGGAGCTGATGGGGGATCAATGACCATTTCCCTGAGGGTGGTTACAGAGGTAGGTTCAGTAAACAGCTCTGCAATGGCAAGGCTGACACACCTTTTCAATGTTATATGGTTATCGAGAGCAATGTCCCTGGTGTGGCAGACCAGTGTGTTGATCCTCATTTTTAAAGGTGGGGACCTGAGGGCGTGTTCCAGCTATTGGGGGATCACACTGCTCAGCCACCCTAGAAACGAGTATGCCAGGATACTGCCCAGTTATGGTACCTCAAATCTAGGAGGAGTAATGTGGGCCCAGTACAGGCCATGGAACAGTGGTCCAACTCTTTACTCTCATGAAGATCCTAGAGGGGCATGGGAGTACACCCAATTGGTCTATATGTGTTATGTGGACATAAACAAGATGTATAATCGTGTTCCTTGAGGGGTTTGTGAGTAGTACTGGGAGAGAACAGTGTTCTGGGGCCCCTAATAAGAGGTATTCTGTACCTGTATAATTGTAGTAGGAGCTGGGTCCACATATTCAGGGAAAAACATCAGCACTATTCCCAGTGGGTGTTGGACTACTCCAGGGCTGTGCTTTGTCTCCTATCCTTTTTGGAATTTTCATGGAGTGGGGAGGGTGCTCAGTTCAGTGGCCTTAGAATCGTGTCACTTCATTTTACAGTTACAGTTGTTTAGTATTTGTTAACCAGTTTTGTAAATTGCCGTGCAGCAGACGGGAGCAGTCAGAGTACCAGTGGGAATGAAATTAAAAGCCAGTGTGGTGCACAGCTCTAATGTGCGTATCCCATACTGAATGTACGCCATGGAGTTACACTGGTACTCGTTGTCAGATGAGGTTGGGGACCATGCACTGGTACAGTGTGTTGCCGTACCCACCACACGATGAAACGGCTTGGAATCTCGGGTTGTCAACCCCCAGGCAGACAAGCGATCCAGTCCCACCCTCTTGGAATAACCCTCTATCTGCCGCAGCCAGGTGTTACGTGGCCTTGGCCTGGTCCAGCCACTCGGATCCTGAAAACCGAGCACACCATTGTTTTTCTTGTGAAATTCCCAATAAGTTTGATGTGTCGCATGACCCTCTTCCTATTGAAAAAACAAAAGTTGGATCCAAAATGGCCGACTTCAAAATGGCCACCATGGTCACCACCCATCTTGAAAAGTTTTCCCCCTCACATATACTAATGTGCCACAAACAGGAAGTTAATATCACCAACCATTCCCATTTTATTAAGGTGTATCCATATAAATGGCCCACCCTGGTATATATATATGACAGCAACACTCATCACTCACAACAGTGACAAAACAATTACATTGTCAATCATGTTACGTTATTATTAAAATGTTTCCTTTTCTTTTTCATTACTTCTTTAACACACTACTCCGCTGCGAAGCGCGGGTATTTTGCTAGTAGTACATATAGTGTTCTTTCTTTGACTTTCATCGCTGTCAGGAAAAGATCGGCCATGCAAGCATTCACTGAGCATTGGTGACATCGGCTGGCAGTGAAGCGTATTGTAGCAACCTCAGTGGCGTGGCGTGGCGTGACCATGGGAAGTGCTGCTTCTAGGACTGCAAGTCTTAGTGTTACTGGTGCATTGTAAAGGGTGAAGCATGGGATTCATGTTATTAGTCTGTCTTAAGGAAGGGACAGAGAAAATCCAAAAATGCTTTGTCAATCACTTGAAAAATCTTGTTGGAATCACATTGTATAGTGCGAAGCAAGATTCCTTCTGCTAGCTGTCGCACATCTTTGTTTTTATGAAAAACTTACTGGTATGAACTGGGATGGGCTGATATTTTTGACTGCTGGATTTCACAGTGATGTTTTTTTCTGCCTAAAGTTTTACAGGGAACTTCTTCTTCTTCTTTTGGCTGTTCCCGTTAGGGGTTTCCACATCAGATCATCTTGTTCCATATCTTTCATATCATCAGGGGAACTAATGAGGATCTGGACGGCTAAATTCCAGATGATGTCTGGAGCTTTTCTGAGCCAATCAAATTGTATTTATGAGCTTGTCATTGACTATCTTTTTAAGTTTGCCAGCTGCTTGTTGGGTTGCCACCTCACAGATCCAGGGACTTCTGTTTAAATCCTTTGCCAAGAGGTTGGTGTGGTGTCTAAATGGATTTTCCTTCCACATTCCTGTAGGCAGCCTTGGAAGTTCAATCAATGTCCATTAGCTCATTGTCATATGTCGATTTAGTAAGTTTTGCATGCCTATATAATCTGCTTATGAAATATTATTAAATCAAATCAGAATCTTTATTGTCATTGTAGCAATGAGACCTTGTACAACGAAATTTAGATGCAATTTTCCAATGCAAAATTATGCTTTCGTGCTGTGTACCGTACAACACGTTTTTCAACTTATTATGTAGTGGAGTGGTGGTTTTGATGCTAAGGATCTGCGCTGGCAATCAGAAGGTTGCCGGTTCAAATCCCATAAACACTTGAAGTGACTACTCTGTTGGTCCCTTAACCTGCAATTGCTTCGTCTTGGGAGTGACGTTAACCTGCATCCACACCGGCAAGCAGGTCCTCCAACTTGAAGGGGAAACTCTGTGGTTGGTAGCAGGACTGGTAGGCAGTGTGGTGCTGAGGTGTCACCCGTTGCATGGCTGCTCTCGGATCTGAATCCGGGTGGTTCGCCATATGGTGGGTACGGCAACACGCTGTAATCGGCGCGTGCCCCCAACCTCTCCTATTATGTAAATTATTCTGTATTATTATATATTTCTGCTTATTATTACTTTTTAGAATTATTACTCACTTTTCCTTTTAACGTATTATACTGTATCCTCTGGCCTTTTCCTTTTAATATTATACAGAATCACTTCTTTGCGGCATTGCCAATAGAGACACAAAGAAAGCTACCTGTTTCCAAAAATTTCCAGTAAACTAGATACTGCTACTAGTTAAGCTCGGATTAGTTTATTGTATCAAAAAATATTAGCATAGTTACAAAAAGCGATACCACACACTGGCATCTGAGCCCCCCAGAAATGCTGGAGCACCACAGCACCCAACTTCCTTATCTCCCTGGGACTTTTGAATTGTTGTCTTCCATAACGTTCCACTGTTCAAAGTTCTGCACACTCCGACAGCATCTGGAGCAAACAACAACCGGAGCGCGGAGTGGGAAATTCTAATTAAAGGTGCTGGCATAGCCTGACATGGATTGTGCACTGAAAGCTTGTTGAAGTCAAGTATCAAATTACTGTCTTGTGTTGATTTGATGGCGTCCCTTCGCAGCAGTTCTTTAAACTGAATGACTTTCCACATTTCGTTAAACCCCAATGGGGTGGAGGGTCGGGGTGTATGGGCCCTGCGATAGACCACAAGTCCTCCAAACAAACAGATTAGCCTCAGACCCCCCAAGACCTCCATTGGATGAAGCAGGTGGAAGAAATGGATAGAATGGAGTGTGGTGGGTTTATGAGCCAAAATACCGTACGTGCATTTTATAAAACCAATTATTCTGGTAAATACGTAGGAGAGCAATAGTCTTACCATGTTTAGAGGATGACATCATGAGTGGTGCTTATTTCATAAACATTTAGTTATTAAAGTTGCGGACAGTGTAGTTATTTCAACCAAGGAAGACAGAAGTTCTGAGGTAGAGTTGGCGACGTGTAATTAATCACATCACTCTACTTGGTACACATGTCGATGCTGACCCGATACACCTATGTTATGGACCTTTAAGACTCGAACGGCTACACAATAATAGAAAAAGACTTCTTCAATTTTCAGATTTTGAATTGTCTCAGATTTTAGTATTTTTACCGCTTTCTTATTACGCTGCTGCTTGCTGAGCCTAAATGATGAAGAAGCCGAGGTGTTTGTCCCACTCCTTATGCTAGTCTTGCTAGTCTGTGACCCGTGGGTGGTGTGTTCTCTATTTCTGATCTGTGGACATTTCTCCATTTGCAGAAGCTCCCCTCATTCCCTACTTGAGCTACGTGGACTTTCTGTAACCCTCTGAATAATTCATGCTAGCTTTTAAGGAAATGAGGTTTTCACTGGCTGCTGCAGACGAACAATGCAGGCTTGTAGGAAGGAGCCAAATGACTTGGCTCTCTGGAGTCCTGCTGCTAGCGGATCAATTTCAGCCCCTGCGACCAGCACTCACCTACACTTTATAATCCAGAAAACTGAGAGTTGCTTGACAAATGGATTGTAAATTGATAAACTGCAGACCTCACTTCAGGGCTCACTGAAGCTTCCGAATTTAAGCCACCTCGAATGCTGGGGTTGAAGGGTGGATGAAAATGTTTCTGCTGCACACAATTTGTACCTTATGGTATTGGAGTGAGGAGTGGGGCAGATGAGGGATTAAAGAAGTTATTTTTGACATCAGTTTTTGTTCTGTAATTAGAAAAAAGGTGTCTTCAAATTAAAAAAGCGAAGCCTGTGATGCACGTATAGCACTTTTTTTTATTTGATGATCTCCCTTAGAGTGAGTTTATGATCATCTTCTTCTCTTCGCCACTGGCTTTTCCCCTGTCTGAGGTCACCACTGTAGAGGTGTATCTTTCTGCGTTTGCTATCCCATCTTCTTATTACATGGGCGGAGTGGTGGCACTGAGGCTAGGGATCAGCGACAGCAATCAGTTTCGAATCCCGTGAATACCAGAAGTGACTCTGCTCCGTTGGGTTTTTGAGCAAGACCCCTTAACCTGCAACTGCTTCATCCTGAGTATGACATTAATCTGCATCCAGTTGTACAAGCAGGTCCTCCAACCTGGAGGATTGGTGGCAGGATTGGCACTCCAGCTGACCGTCATAAACCTTCTAATGTTCCAGTGCGGTGCTGAGGGGTCACCCGCTGTGCTCAGGTCCCAGTCCAGGGGGTTTGTCGTATGGTGGGTGCGGTGACGTGCTAACACTTCATGCTCCCAACCCCTCCTTCTCTCCTCCTCATTACAGCCACTCTCCTGTGCATCCCTCCCTGCCACATCCTACTCTCCAGTGGCACACTAACATCAGCAGAACAAATCGTTAACCAAATGATGGCGCTAAACTCGCCCACCAAAACAAGAATGTTTTAAAGGCCTTAACCTGCAATTACTGAGCACTTTGAGTAGTGAGAAAAGCGCTATATAAATGCAAAGAATTATTATTATTTTGAATATGACAACATGTTAATCAAATATACTGTGACAGAGTATATGAGTTACTCATTCATCCCCAGAAAAGAGCATGAAGAAAGTAGACAACACACATTGGGGTGGGATATGCGTACACACACACACAGCAAAATGGGGGAAAATGGAAGCATGGAAGTTCATCACGTTTGCCATTGCAGCATTGGTCACCATTGTGTTTTATTATATCATAAGCTTTTTCTTTCTGTTGTTCGTGAAAACAGGAGATTCCATTTTTTTCCCTGCCATCACTACAAACTACATGGGGTAAGTAACTTACAAATCCAATGTCATTCTTTTGCTGGAGTATGCCTATTTGAACTTCAGATTGCTAATGTCGCGTCACCTACAGTCGAGCAGATTGGCACCCTTGAGCGAATCCTTGGTCCCTAGTTCATGTCACTTGGAGCAAACCCGCACCATATCACAAGCAGAACACAAAACGCCAACTATAGACAGTGCAGCTGGATAACAAACTGAGGCCCAAGTACCTTAAAATATTTAAGAAGTGCCCTCACAAGTTACTGGTAAATGTTTTGAATATTTCTGTTTCTAACAACAGGAATGAGCCAGCTATCTAGACACAGGAACAGAGCGGGTAATGCCAAAGACCTGCAGGGTGAGATGAGAAACAAAGAGGATGGTTGGCTTTGGAATCGATTCCTCTTGCTATAGCAGGAGACCTTTTTTTAGTGTTGGCTTCTCGTTCAGCCATTTGTGTTCCTTCAGTTCTTTGGACACCTACCTTCATAAGATGAATGGGGACTTTCTGTTTTGTTTTTTGTTTTTTTCCCCTCACTCAGTATTGTACAGCTCTGGTGCTTGGAGCCACCATTGCATGTTGGTTAGGATCGAACAACCAAAGCACGACTGCACTAACCAGACTGACAAGAATATCGTGCACGGCAGGTTTAGATGAAACTAAGGGTAGTGAAACTATTGTAATGTGTGATTTCTGGCAAGTGTCCAGGCCACATCATTTAGGGTCACTTGTATTCTCAGTGGAAATGTCTTTTGACCTAACTTGCCTTTTATTTACAAATCAAATATGATTTGAGTTTAACAGTCACTTCGATTTTATTATTAAGCTAAACTATTCCCCAAATTCAATACAAAGAGAGTCTGGTGAAAAGGAAGTGGAAAAATGCAGGCAAAGCACAACAGTGACAACAAGACTCCAGTAGTGCTGGCCACGCTAATGACTGCATGATAACAATTCGCTCGGGCAGCTCACCAAGTCTGTGATCTGGGTCCCTAACCCTAACCCTAATGTTTCCATGGCCATCACCTTCCACAGATGGTCACACAAAGGCAGAAATTAAACATATCCGGGGTCGTGGGATTGAGTTCTCATCTACTGGAACTCTGGCTGTGTTACTGTGGCAATTGGCATAAATTTATATGCCCAACCAAATTGGTAGCACATTTCTATTCATGGCATTCAGGCTGGAAGGGACAAGTCAAATTTGGTCTCCCATTATTTCACCGAGTTGAAGGATAGTTTTGAGAGCCTTCATGACATAGCTTACCTCCTGATCAATGCAAAGTATCAAATCTCAGGGAAACAGGACTCTGTTGTCAGGCAATACTTTAGAATGAAAACGTCTCGTATGTGTGAGGAGCCCAAAGAAAGAATCGACATCAAAGACAAAGCAAAATCACGAGGGACAGCATCTATATCTCCGCTCACTCCCAAATCTGTACCCATACTCTGAAAGCTTAATGAAATGTTTAATCGCCCACTCTGTGCTGCTTATATGGATCTGACTTTGATTATATTGTCATGAAAGTAAGAGTTTTGTCATATGGCAGTGAGACGCATATATTGACAACAGGCAAGTTCCTAAAATTTTGCAATCGTGACACATTAAAGATGTTTTGGAGGTTTTGTTGGGGTGGACAACAAGTAATATTGCTCTCTAAAGCCTCGTTCCCACTTTCCGTGTTTACCTGTGTTATTCTGCACTTATCCATCTCACACTAATAAAATCAATTCTCTTTATGCCTCTCGTTCACTTCACCGCAGACATGCGCATTGTGTTTCTTGAAAATGAGACATGCTGCACATGTTTCCACAAAAATAAAAAATGACACTAAAACTCACCATCGAGCAAATTACTGCTTTCTCCACCGAAATCTCTCACTAGACATGAGGCCATGATTCACCCCGACCGCAGTTACCTAGAAATCACTCTCTCATGTTTCTCAATTCCTACAGAAGAGGTTGAGGGTCTGCACTCTCCAAAACAACACAGAGCTTCATATTTCCTTTCTGTATTCAATGTATCTTTAGGATTGCGTTCGGCAAGAGCGTTTTTAGAATTGGCAAAGTGGGCATTGTACTATCAGAACACACATGGCGTTTCAAGAAAGTGTCTACATGTGACAGGAAATGAGTCCAGTGATTTTTTTTTTTGTTCCAATAGATATATTTCTTTATATACTATAGCTGTGTAAGCCCTTTACTGTAAAAAGCCTGGGGTCCTAGAAACTATTGAAATCATCAGAAACAAAAATTGAAATGTAGCGATGTCAGGTAATTGAAAGGAACTACTCTGGGCGTCTTTCTCCTAGGAGGTTGTTTTGCCGATGTGCTCGCATCGCTTGTGTATTAGCAGCTAAGCAACTTTGTCTTTCTTCAGAGGTTTTGATTTGCTAGAAACGCTGGCCTTGCTTGTGTATCCTCGGAGGTGGAGCCCTTACCCAGACTCCACCTCTCACTTCCCAGACAGAAGACGCATGCACACATGCACACATTTCCATGCGTACACATTTATATATAAGAAATGAGGCATGTGGAATAAAACCATATAATTGCTTCCACATAGGAACTAAACACTTTTTGATGGAAACAAAACTTAATTTGTTTCGCAAAGTTAAAATGCAGAGTTTTACCATAAACCGTTTCACTCCTCTCTAGACACATTCCAAACACAAGGGCGAGAGGTGCTGCTGCTTACCAACTGACTGAGCTTTGTGACCAACCATGAAGGTTCTTCTTAGCTAAAGTGATGAGCCATTGTCTGACGCTGGATGCCACTGTTTGGACGTATCACCCATAAAAGCAGCATCACTCCATTGCACAAAATGCTAAACTACATCTGACATGATGTGAACGTTGGTCTCTGCTTAACTGGGAATGGCGGCCCTGAAAATTGAGATTGACATGGCTGTGACAAATATTTTAGCAGGGGGAAAAAATAGTTCAGTTTGGCATGGTAACCTCCTGCGAAAACCTTCTCCAGCATTTATCCATTCGTCCAAATTTCTTATACCATTTCAGGGTCATAGGGAGTGGGAGCAACCTCAATGAGTATAAGGTACAAATTCTCCCAGAACTGCTCACCTTTCTGTCGCTGGGCTCATTCCAGCAGGTTTGTTAGTTTACAGTTGTCAGTTAACCTAAAACTCTCAAAACCACAGGGAGGACATGTAAACGTCACTCTGACTTTGGCAGGAGCTGAGCCTTGGACTAAGCTAGTCCTCTGAAGCTGAGAAGCAGCATGACTAACCACTACGCCACTTTGTTATTAAGCTTCCCAAGTTGACACTTTAAATAAGAACTTTGGGAGACTCCTGGATAAACTGTATCCTTGTCACCTGCCGGGATGAGGTCTTCAGTGCACCTTAACGCTTTCGGCCCTGACATCCTATTACTAGCACATAAATATGCACCCGTTTTTGTAAAGCACATGTACGTTTGCAGCCGTTGGAACTGGGCGCACTACTATTAGACTACAGTCTGTGAAACACGGAAGTGAAAATGGACACTTCCAGACTCTATGCTTCCTAGACGCCCCTAAGGTAGAATATCTCACAAAATAATTTTTCCCATGAAAACAGAAAATCCAGGGCCGAAAGGCTTAACAGACACAAATGCGTGGAAAATCCAGTCTGTGAAGGCCAATCCACCTTAATTAAAGGACAAGTGACTGCATGTCTGTTACGTGCCATTTTGTATGGGATGCATTAAAGCACTGGTAATGTTTGTATTGCACCATCTGTTGGAATGAAGAATGCGACGCATTTTATACTACATGCATTGCAAAATAAATGGTGCACTGCAAATGTTAATGCTAAATATGGTAAGGTGAAGATTGATTACTTCGATTTTAGCACATCTTAAAAAAGACACAATTCAAACGTCTGTAACCACCACTTTGAAAAATAAAGCTACCTTACAATGAAATATATACTCTGTGTGTGCGTGTGTATTAATAATACATAAATATGCATAACACTGAATGTAATTGTACACCATGTGCACAACAAAAACTGAGGTGGGAGTCAATGGTAATACGTGTTTTCCTTTCTTCTTGATGTTTACGGAATCCAGAAATTTCTTTGTTAGGTGAGCATGTTAACGTCAAAATTAATCTGGCAAGAATACAGCAAACCGGAGTATCCTGTTTAGAAGGGCTGCAGAGAGCACCGTTTTTATTGTGACAGAAAAGCAGCTTTGGGAGTGGTAGTATCTTTCTTATTTTATTGTATTCAGTTGTTTTGCTTAGCAAGCTGATCAGTTACCGGTTTTGTTGTATGACTACTTGCATCCTCAATGGCCATCATTTGTAGCAGAGAGCCCACTTTGTGGGGTCTCTGATGTCGTATGAATGCCAATTCACCTGCTTTAATATTAGCTAATTCTTTAATTTCACAGATCACATGATTATGGTAATATAGCTCCTTTTCTGTCCTCCAGTGGTTGGCCACCCTTTCTTTAGGAAGGACTGGAGGCCTAAGGGACTTATGCACCCTGCCTGCCCAGCCAGTCTCCCTAAGCAAGTGCTGAAGGATGTGGCGATGGCAGCCTGAGCCTCCTATACAATGCTGATGTTTGCACAGATCCAAGCTTAGAGGTCCATCCTTTAGCCCCCTAAACGTCACCTTGTATACTACTGTCCTCATGTTTAGATAGATAGATACTTTATTAATCCCAAGGGGAAATTCACATAATCCAGCAGCAGTATACTGATACAAAAACAATATTAAATTAAATAGTAATAAAAATGCATGTAAAAGCAGACAATAACTTTAAATAATGTTAGCATTTACTCTCCTGGGTGGAATTGAAGAGTCGCATAGTGTGGGGGAGGAACGATCTCCTCAGTCTGTCAGTGGAGCAGGACAGTAACAGCAGTCTGTCGCTGAAGCTACTCCTCTGCCTGGAGATGACACTGTTCAGTGGATGCAGTGGATTCTTCATGTTTGACAGGAGTTTGCTTAGCGCCCGTCACTCTGCCACAGATGTCAAACTGTCCAACATACTCCTGCAATAGAGCCTGCCTTTTAACATGTTTGTCCATCTTTATGCTGCCTCCCAGCACACCACCGCGTAGAAGAGGGCACTCGCCACAACCGTCTGGTAGAACATCTGCAGCATCTTACTGCAGATGTTGAAGGACGCCAACCTTCTCAGAAAGTATAGTCGGCTCTGACCTTTCTTACATAGAGCATCAGTATTGGCAGTCCAGTCCAATTTGTCATCCAGCTGTACTTTCAGATATTTATAGGTCTGCACCCTCTGCACACAGTCACCTCTGATGATCACAGGGTCCATGAGGGGCCTGGGCCTCCTAAAATCCACCACCAGTTCCTTGGTCTTGCTGGTGTTAAGATGTAAGTGGTTTGAGTCACACCATTTAACAAAGTCTTTGATTAGCTTCCTGTACTCCTCCTCCTGCCCACACCTGATGCAGCTCACAATAGCAGTGTCATCAGCGAACGTTTGCATGTGGCAGGACTCCGAGTCATATTGGAAGTCTGATGTATATAGATTGAACAGGACTGGAGAAAGTACAGTCTCCTGCGGCGCCCCTGTATTGCTGAACACAATGTCAGACCTGCAGTTCCCAAGACGCACATATTGAGGTCTGTCCATAAGATAGTCCACGATCCATGCCACCAGGTGTGAGTCTACTCCCATCTCAGTCAGCTTGTCTCTAAGGAGCTTATGAGAACTACATCTGTAAATTTGCACTTGAAATATACATTATTTCTTGTATAAATATAAATTAAAAGTAATACAGTTTGTAGATTCATTCTGCAGCCACTCTGAAAACTAAAGATCCTAAACTGAAACGTCAGCCAAAACAACAACACTGAAAATTTTACAACAGAAGTGGCTGGGTGGCCCATGCGGAGTTCTCAGCTTTGGTACTTTTAGTTGGATGCGCCCATACCGAGAGGTGAAGGTGGCTCCGGTAAACTGGATTTGCATTATTCCTCGAAACTTGCAAATGCGTGCAAACAATGAACAACAGGCTTACGTGACATTTCACCCAGCTAAGGACGTTAGCACACCTAAAACAGGGCTGCTAATGTGCAGCTTAGATATTAGAAGCATGTCGCCTGCCTGCTTTTGGGAAGTGCCTTGTTTATGTGTCGGAGGGAAGCGGGAGTTCAGGGGCAGAAGCAGTGGGGAACAGACAGGATGAAAGCGGTGCCAAGCTTTATACAGTAACTAAGCATCTTTCTGGCTTGTAATCAAAGTGCAACGTTGGGGTGAGAGCCTTCTGGCTCTGTCTACCTGAACGCTCGGCAGTTTGTAGCATAAAGCGAATCAAAAATAGAGCAGAAGCAACATTAATCATAATACAGAAAACCTGCAGTGTGATATTCAGCCATGGCATGATGGCTGTCTGGCATGAATTGTGTTTGCAGAATTCATGAACCAGCCTCATCCAGGGTCACTCTGTAGTTAAATTAACGTATTGTTTTAAGCATCCTTTAAATATTGGCTCAGCCCAAGCTGTTTCTTTCATAGAGGGCCCTGCCTCACAGTGGTTTAGCCTTTTCTAAACAGCACCTTTTATAAGGTTTGCTTTTGTTTTTAATCGACTAGATTACTGTAATGCACTCCTAACAGAAAGAACTCCTAAGAAAGAAGCCAAGCAGTTGTAATTAGTGCAGAGTGCTAGAAAGAGAAAATCTGAGCACATCTCACCAGTTTTAGCGTCGCTGCGCTGGTTACCTGTGTCAAGCAGAGTTGACTTTAATATACTACTGTTTTATCTTGGTAGAGTAATATATGTATTGCTCTACTTTCCCCTATTGCATTATTAATATGTAGCCTTAGAATGCCTAATCTCACAAACTTACCACTGTATATAACTAATCCCCACCTTCCCTTCTATATCTATAACCTCAGGCAGTTAGATGTAGTAAAAAGACAAGCAGGAGTTAAGTTACACATAAAATAATGTATTACTGATAATATTCATAAATAATAACAAAATGCAAAGTACATTTGAATATTGGCAACCATACAACCTGATAAAATGGTGATGTGTAATTCAGGTGGCACACAGACTTGCAGTTACTTAAAATGTCTCTAGTTAAGGCATCGTTGGTGCTCAGCTTTCAGCCACATGTCTGTTCAATATGGCTGCTGAGCTGTGCTCTTCATTGTGTTGTCTTCATCATCACAGGTTAGCAAGAGATGCTTCTTCATCATATGTTGGTTAGAGAGAGAATGTGGTTGAGCAAGTACATTTATAGATGTTCTCTCCAATTCCTAGAACCAATAGGACATCATGGTACTTAAAGGCCTCTGAGACAAGCCAATTCCAAACAGCCATATCTCAGACCAATGGGAGAATAGTACATTTAACACCTCAACCCCCAAGACCATATGTTAAGCTAACCTGGCTTTGTGTGGGAGATCAAACTGGTTTAAGACACATCCCCCCAAATCCTGTCATAAAATTACAAAGAGACAGTCGTAAAAAGGGGGATGGGGGAAGGCAAACATGAATACCTCTCACCACTTGGTTTGCCTAAATTATAAATAAAGACATACAAAACATTTATCAAGTTATATGCAAAATCCACATCACAACACTCCACCCCGATGAATGTTTTGTACAATGTCTTTAAATTGTTTCAAGAGTCTGATGCATAACTTGTGCATTGATTGGCAGTATTTGCTCTCCCAGTGTTAAAAGTTGTCCTGACCATTTGTCCATTACATATCTTCTTTATTTCAAAGACAATCTGAAGAACTTGGAAGCGCTCCTGATGACTTGTATCTGCTCCAGCTTGCTTCAACTGTTTCTTTAGCTTTCTGCAGTCTTCATATGTCATCAGATCTGGTGGTTCAAAATGAGACAAGTCCACACCTTCCACTAAACTAGCCCACTACAATTTAGTCTATTGTGTGAATTTTTAATCTGTGCTTGTTTGTGTCTAACTGCTAATTAGACCCCTGTCCCAAACTATCTGTTTAAGCATATGCAGCTGTACAATTAACATCAAAATTTGAAAGGTAACATGCCACAGGTGCCAGTACAACCACTTCTGCCCAAGTGACAGCACATGTGCCACTGCATAAACTGTTCACAAACCAACATTTGTGGCCCCTCTGCACACATTTGGGGTTGACTTAGTTGCCTCTTGTGCTTTCCTACCCATGGTGCAACTCTTGACTGCCATCAGCCTTTACCAGTATAGGCTGGCATCACCACCATGAGACATCAAAGCTATGCAACTCTCATCATTCCCCCCGTAGGCCACCCCTAGAGTTGTTTGCTCACCATATGCATACTCATTGTGCTAAACACCTCAGTTCAGAATTGGCCCACTGGTCCTGTGCCTGTACCACAGCCGACAATCTCAGCAGGGCTTCCGTATTTTCCCAATTAGACTATACCTAAACATCGGAGCCCATATGTCTTGCAAATGTATCAGCTGCACCTGCTTTCCTGAAAAGTTCACCAATTTGCTCAGTATACATTTTTAATAGTATTAATTATATTAATTATCCCTTAATTAATTAATACCCAGAATGTATACTTTATGAGCCCAAAATGAATCCCCTTATTTTGGCATTCCTAACTGGTTTGTTCAGTTTCCACCCCTTGGAATATAAATTTGCTGCAGTAATGAACAAACCTTTCCTTTTAAACTATAGCTATTGTGACTAGCCTTATTATTGCATGACTTGTGGACTTGTTACTCACTTAAACCCCAGTAAGTGTCTTTTCTTGATGTCTCTTCAGTTCTTCTTCATGTCTTTGTCTTTGTCTTTAGTCTTTACGTGTTGTCTTTTCTTCATTCTGCTATGTAGGCAGGTCTGCAAAATGGAAGGTGACAAAGCAGTTTCTGTCCATCTCATTTTCTTGGCTGTCGACCTGGTGCCAAAACTCAAACTTTGCTTCCAGGCATTCATTGGAACAGCTTGGCACTAGTGCCACGCCACTCCAATGTGCCAATGGTAACCCATCTCCTGCATGGATTTTACTCTGCTAATTGCCTTCACTATTTATTACCTGCACCAAACCAAAGTCCATAAAACCTTACAATAGAAGTAGCACTATTGCAAAAGGCCAGAAAATTGAAATAGAAATAACTATTTTCCCTTTCCTGTCTTCCTGCGCTACCCTTCTATTTTTTTTCATTGCCTGTGTGTCCTTTTTTTATTGTATGGTAACTGCTACCTGAAAGTGTGGGCTGAAACCTCTCCAAAATCCAAGTGCTAAATCCAGCATCGCTTCTAAAACTGACCTGTGCTCTTTACTAAAGACCAGCTCACTTTTCTCCATTTTATTGCATGGAGATTCATAGGCTGTCTTTTGAACAACTGGTCAGTCAGGTTTCGAATTACTGAACCTAAGTGTGTGTGCTTTTTAATTACTGCTGGCCCTAGCACAGCTGTTAGGACCTCACACCCCTGTGCATTCCTGGCTTCCTGCCTGAGCTTGTAAAACTTCCTGCTGCACCATCCCCATCCTTTGTTCTTTGGCTTGTCCTGTTTCATTCAAACCAACTCCTAAACTGGTGCACTTTCTTTCCAACTCAGCCATTCTTGCACTAGCACATTCAGACCTTTCACACACAAGCACTTGAATTCCTTTCATTTCCATTGTTCTTTGTTTTAATTCCACACTTTCTTTACTCAGTACCAATATGCCAATATCCAGTTCATGCCCTCTAGTCAACAATTGCCATTCACACTCACCAGCTCTCTGCCTTCTATCTGATCTCTTTGTCCTAAATCAAATTTCAGTGCAGCACTGGTTACCTTTCCTAACAGTGGTGAAATATCTATCAGTGTAGCATGCTCTTTAAATACTGGACAGGCCTCAGAATTACTTGGAGATTGTGGTGCAGTGGAGAATAAAGGAAGAAAACACCCTTGCTGTTTTCCTTCCTTTCATCTCTCTCCTTTTCCTCACACTCACATTCCCACTCTTTATCTGAGCACTCATCTGTCTCATGTAAGTCACCCACCCATGTTTTAGGGTTCCAGTCCGATCTGGTTACTGCCCTAACTTTCACCATGGGCGGTTTACATTTCTTTTTTCCACTTCTTTCACTGCTTTCTACTTTAGCAGCGGATGTTCTACATGCTAACACTTCACAATTATCACACCAACTGTTACATCTTTCAAAACTCTCACTCAACATTCCGTAACTTTCACTTTCATTCACTTTGCTATTTTCTTCCTTATCATGATCTTCCTTATTACCAATAATACAAGCTAGTAAACCTCTTATAACAGCAGCTGTCTTCTTTAAACCTGATCTCTGTTTTCTTGCTTTTAATCCTTCCAGCCCCCTTCCATTTTGTGGCACACTCAGCTCAGCTTCTGCTTTCTCTACCTGAACTACAGGTTTCCTAGCTTTAGCCTGCTTCCCTCTGCCACTCCACTGGAAGATGGCTGACTTTAAAATGAACTTAGGCATTTCTAGTCTACAATTTTCTCTAATACAATTTGCCAAATTCTTATGGGTTGGCCTACTTTTGCCCCTGTAAGCAAACATACACATACATACACAAAGATTCTAAACGAATAAGTACCGTATGAATAATGAATGCATGTCCCATCACTCCCTAGCACTTTAACCACTTAAATGCCGTATGAATGACGCATGCATCTTTCACCACTCCCTAGCACTTTAATTAGGGACTCACTACACCAGCACTAACAAACATGCGGGTGTCCTTGTGACACACATGAAGTCTCTACACTTTGTTGGTTATATTCCATTCAGCAACCAAACAAAGTTTTACTTCCACTGCATTTGTACACTGGGTGCCCTAAAATTCACATACATAAACAAACACATACATCAAAACAGTATTTGCAAACAGGGTGCAAAACTTGGTTACCCCAAAATCCTACCCGACTACGCCAATTGTTTTATCTTGGTAGAGTAATATATATTGCTCTACTTTCCCTATTGTATTATTAATATGTAGCCTTAGAATGCCTAATCTCACAGACTTACCACTGTATATAACTTCTCCCCACCTTCCCTTCTATATCTATAACCTCAGGCAATTAGATGTAGTAAAAAACAAGCAGGAGTTAAGTTACACATAAAATAATGTATTACTGATAATATTCATAAATAATAACAAAATGCAAAGTACATTTGAATATTGGCAACCATACAACCTGATAAAATGGTGATGTGTAATTCAGGTGGCACACAGACTTGCAGTTACTTAAAATGTCTCTAGTTAAGGCATCGTTGGTGCTCAGCTTTCAGCCACATGTCTGTTCAATATGGCTGCTGAGCTGTGCTCTTCATTGTGTTGTCTTCATCATCACAGGTTAGCAAGAGAGATGCTTCTTCATCATATGTTGGTTAGAGAGAGAGAATGTGGTTGAGCAAGTACATTTATAGATGTTCTCTCCAATTCCTAGAACCAATAGGACATCATGGTACTTAAAGGCCTCTGAGACAAGCCAATTCCAAACAGCCATATCTCAGACCAATGGGAGCAATAGTACATTTAACACCTCAACCCCCCCAAGGCCATATGTTAAGCTAACCTGGCTTTGTGTGGGGGATCAAACTGGTTTAAGACACATCCCCCAAATCCTGTCATAAAATTACAAAGAGACAGTCGTAAAAGGGGATGGGGAAGGCAAACATGAATACCTCTCACCACTTGGTTTGCCTAAATTATAAATAAAGACATACAAAACATTTATCAAGTTATATGCAAAATCCCACATCACAACAACTACTAATGGTTTATAAAGCCTTAAATAATCTCGCTCTGTCCTATATTTTAGAATTCCTGCCCCCTTACACTACAAGTCGTAACCTTAGATCATCAAATGGAGGTCAGCTTATAATTTTAAGAGCCAAGCATAAAATAAGTGGTGAGGTGGCCTTTCGCTGTTAACACTTAAAATCCGGAATACTTTACTTATAGAAATTCATCAGGCTAATACTATTAAACACTTTAAAAAAAAAGCCAAAAACTCATTATTTTCATTGCACTTTTTCATGCATACTTTTCAGTTGTATTCTTAAAAGACTAAATGGGCACAGAATTATCATATTCTTTAAAGCACCAAATCCTAGCACCAAAAATACTAATGTATTACAATATAGAATATGTAATGTACTATTCATTAACAGGTGCAATAACAATTTATGCTGCTGTAATTTGCTCTGGTTACTCGATCACTTAACACTGTATACAACATATTTGGAATTATTTGACTTTTCTTTAAATGCCCCTTGGGGCTGTCACAAAAAGTAATTTTGTTGTGTTACACGATGACAATAAAGTGCTTGAACTTGAACTAGAGATCTGCAATTTGTACTAATTCCCACCATTCTTTGTTGTTTCCTTCCGGTTCTTCTGTGGTGGCGATCTGCGGCACCACCATCAGATCGAGGCACCATGCAGCCCCCTTAGATGTTGGAATGAAGGCGGAGAGACCAACATCATCAAATCTTACCAAGTTGTACATGAAAACTAAGAGGTTTGATTTTGGGACTTTTACGTTCGGTAGAATGTGCAGTGGGAGATGGGTGGACTTTTGGCATTGGAACCCCTGCAGAATTTGCTTTTGGTTTTTTTTTCTGCCATCCATCTGACCTTACGTTGTTTTATTATTCATTTATTTACTTATTTTTAACTTTTATTGAATTTATTAAAAGCATGTAACATTCCATACAATCAAATCAAACTTATCAAAACTAAATTCAATTCACCCAAGAGAAAGAGAGGAAGGCCAACAGACAGAGTCAAACTTTGAGGGTAGTAAAGAGAAAAATGAGTCTTTCTCCCCAATATAAATGCTTATTCTAAAATGTTATTGATCAGATCCTGCCAGGTTTTAAAAACACTTGAACAGATCTTCTAAGTGAGAATTTGATTTTTTCCAATTTTAATTAATATATAACATCAATTGCCCACTGACTTAACAGAGGTGGGTTAGGATTCTTCCAGTTGAGAAAAACAAGTCTGCGTGCCAATAGTGAAGTAAAGGCAATTACAGTTTGCTTGTTCGACTCCACTGGGAGCCCATCTGGGAGTACAGCTGTTAACATCATTTATTTGGAATTCTAAACATCCACATATCCAAACGACCTAAAGCAGAAAGGGCATGACACTACCTAACGTTACATTTTATTACTGGGCATTTACTATGGTGCCCTTATATACTGGCTATAAAGATCTGGATATCAACACAAATCAATGAATATACATAAGCCTGCTCCGCAACAGAATTAAAATCTTGCAGTACTTCTTTATATTCCTTGCTCTGTGCCCCAGTTAATAAAAAACTCAATCATTGGACTAAAATTTCAATTCCACTTCATTCATTTAGAATATGGGACCAATGTAGGAATCACTTTAAGACAGAGAAGCTCTTATCTGTTGCACCTCTACATGACAACCACCCTCTCAAACATACACAGTATTTAATACTTGGAAATTACATTTGGAGACTTAAATATCGATACAATTTCATCCTATGAGCAATTAAGCTTTAAATTTAATTTCTAATCAACACCATTTTTCCACTACTTTCAAGCTAGAAGTTTTGCTAAACTGAACATGTCCAATTGTCCTCACCTATTTCTGATAAAGAAGAAATATTGATCAGTCTTGAAGACTCAGATAGCATCTCCACAATTTATGAAAACGTCCTTTCCTTTCAAGGATCCCAGTGTACAATGGGGAAAGGATCTTTGACTTAATATTTCAGGAAAGGAGTGGAAGGCAGCAATGCACAGAATACACTCTAGCTCCATATACTGTATGCAAAGCTCTCAATTATTCAACTGAAAATGTTCTACTGAGTGCTGTCGCAGTAGGGGGCGCTATCGCTCCCTTGAACCCTCAGGTACCACGCCAAACACCAGGTAAAAGTGCTATAATTATTCTTTTTATTATAAGAATTATGTGCACTAAGCACCCTCCACTCCACACTACTCATAAATAAACCAATAACTACAATAATAAATCACAATTATCCACTCCCAGACGCGTTGCCCTCCTACCACCCAGCTCAGCTCGCCGTCTGGGAGCTCCCATAGTCCTTTTATATTCCCTGACCCGGAGGTGTTCCTGCCCAACAGTCCACAAGTCCTTATTCCTTCCAGGTCAGGGTAAATTTGTGAATTTCCCCTTGGGATTAATAAAGTATCTATCTATCTATCTATCTATCTATCTATCTATCTATCTATCTATCTATCTATCTATCTATCTATCTATCTATCTATCTATCTATCTAAATAGTCCTTATCTTCACCCCGGAAGCACGTCATTTCTTCCTGACACGGGATTATGATGCACTTCCAGGTTATAGGGCATAAATGAGTCCATTGGCCTCCTGACAGCGACTCCCAGTGGTCTCCAGGGTATCCAGCAGGGTTGTGCATAAAAACTGCATAGTCCATGAGGCGCTGCTGGAATTCGGGGCCCGTCCATGCTGTCGGGAGAGCTCCTCCTGGCGGCCTGGGGGTGAGGGCCGGAATATGAAACCGGCCATCCATCACAGTGCATTTATCTCAATTAAAACTATCCAAAATGTTTCCATGGCAAGATTCACCTTTGAATGTTGCAATCCAGCTCCAGCTTCACTTTTCCACATGTTTTGGGTGTGTACCAAATTAACATTGTTTTGGACAACAGTCTTTGCATGCTTATCCAGACAGCGTTAGTACTCAATCACACCTAACCCATTAACAGCAGTGGAGAAGGACAAACAAACTGTAATTGCCTTTAAATCACTACTAGCATGCAGACTTATCTTGCTTAACTGAAAGAACCCCAACCCACCAACTTCACGTCAGTAGGTAACTGTTGTCCTATACTATCTGAAATTGAAAAACATCAAATTCTCATTCAGAGGATTTGTTCAACGCTTTTTTAAAATACGGCAAGATCTATATAATAACATTTTAGAATCTTCACTCTTTGCTGCTTCAATGAGTTGCTTTGTTGGCTGCTGTGGTAGAAATTTAACATCTCTCTTTTATAAAAGAAAATCTTGAGACGAGACTATTGCCGAGAGATTTTTTCAAGTTCCACCCTCCTCTCAACCATTTATGGTTAACAGTCTTTTCACCTCTCATTTGTGTGAATGTTTTTGCTCTTATAAATTTTTACGTTTTCCTCACTTTAATTTCCCAATAAAAGAAGACTTATTATGTCCAAATCTTAATGAAGAATTTCATCCCAAAGGGTTATCAACAGAAGAAATGAGTACACGGGCAATCCTAGCACCAAGAAATGATGAAGTCAAACGAATTAACGTGAAAACTGTTGATCGGTTACATGGCAAATTGGTTTAATGCGTACCAATAGATTATGCTGAAATAGTTGGTGGTGATTGTGCGGATGATGAAATCATCAACTTACAATATCCCGTAATATATCTACAACCATTAACACTGTCCGGTCTTCCACCAGCCGAATTACTGTTGAAAGAAGAAATTATCGTAATGTTATTGCGTAATTTATGTATGAGTGAAGGGCTATGCAATGGGACAAGATTAGTTGTCTTCAAAATTGGTCAAACAATTCTGACATGTAAAATTTTAAGAAGCGGCAAGAAAGGTCAAATAGTACATCTTCCTTGGAATACATTAGACACCAAAGGAGATCTCGATATCCTATTCATACTAAAATGTTTACACTTTCCCATTAGAATAGCTTTTGCTATGACAATTAACAAATCACTGGGAAAAACATTAGAAAAAGTCAGTTTATTTATTAGAGAGAAACGATATTCACTCACTGGCAATTATATGTTGCGTTGTCACAATGTAACTCCAAACACGGAATCAAAATTCAATGCGATATTGACAAAAAGTTAATTCCAAATAATATGTTTCTATTCCAATATGTTTTTACTTAAGTTTTCCAGTAAAAGTGTATGTTTAAGAAGTACTTGTGTGTTAATTCTAAGCCAAACAGAATGAAAATGTATAATGCAATGAATACCTCCAATGCAACATGAAACATAATTTTCTTTCGATTTATTAAGTTTTCTATTTTTTGCTATGGTTAATTACTCGCTGTAATGTAAAATAGTTAGGTCTATTATGCACATGTAACAATTCCCATGAAAATAACAATCTGTTTAAATTGTATATCTATTTCCCCTTACGTGAGCAGCAGAGCCGTGAAGTGGCTAGCGCATAGTGCCCACACAGAGGGGTTGGTGAGCGAAGCAAGCAGGGGACAGAGCCCCCTAGTCATTTTAAAGAAAGAAACATCCCCTAACAGGACAAATCAGTTATCAGGCAGGAGAAAAGCTGCTAAGTATCTTTTAATTACTGCTTGGCAAAATGCCTTGGAGGGAGCATTCTTAAAAAGCAGTCGATTACAGCACGGTCAGAATGATGAGAGAAACAAAGAACAGAGGTTCATTTGATAAACTATTGAATTTACGTACAGTGTCAATCAATGCAAAACTTTTACTGTGGTTGGTCCATTGGTTTACACCCAAATGACTTATATAAAATTAAAGGCTGTTCTATTATATTCTGGTTCTTCTTATACCTTTTGAGATGAGCTACCACCCTTGAAATTTCTGTGCATGTAACAACTCTCCATTCTGGTTGTTTAGAGCACATCTGCTGATTTCTTTGTCGTCTCTTAGTCATCTTTCAGTACATTTTGTTGTTCACTTGACCTTTTTATGCCAGCAAAGGTTTCGGACATTCATTAACCCTTTATGCTATTTCTTTAAGATATACAGTAAGCTTTGTTACCCTAGAATTATTCTTCCACACTGACTCTCCTCTCTTTTTGATTTTGTTAAGTTTGATTTGATTGTGTGCATTGTTATTTGCTTTTAACTAAAATTAATAAAACTAAAAAATGAGAAGCTCTTGTCATGAACTTCTCAAGCACTTTGGGCTTAAACATCCTACAATGAAAAATATTTGAGGAAGTTTGATGAAAGGTACCGCTGTGATTGTTCAATGAATTGTTCTAAATAATAGATCTCTTATCTAAACAGTATGCTCTTCACTGTATACTGAAAGGAGTGGCCTGCTTCCCAGTTAGCATACTTTAGGACACTTTATATAAAGGTTGTTTAAAGGAAAAAAACAAAGTATATTTCACCTTGAGCACAGGCAAGTTCCAAATGTGTAGCTTCACGTTTTCCAAGTAGCCATTCTAGGACATCAGAAGAGCCAACAGCATTTCAGTAAACAGCTTTGAACTAATGGACGTTAAGTTAGCAAGAACGCTTTTATCATGGCAGCCTTTGTTTAATCCAAGTGAACATCAAAGTGCATTCGTAAATTAAAGGGGAACTTCCAAATGTTTTCAGTTGTAGAAGAAATGACACAATGGTTAACACTGCTGCCTCATAACTCCAGGGGCCAGGGTTCAAATGCTGTCTCTACATCATGTTTAGTTTGCTTGTTCTCGACATGAGAATGTTATACAAGCTGACAAAGTTCTTGTTTTTTTTTTTTGTTCTTTATTATTCCTTCTGCAATTTCTTGTATTAGGAAATTCTTTGTTTTTGAATACCCCTTAGGGACAGAGCTCAGGGTGAGCCATTGCACAGCGTCCCTGGAGCAATTGGGGGTTAAGGGCCTCCACGACTGTTCATCTCCTTCTGTAACTGCTGGTGTGTAAGGCCAGGATCAAGCGCGGGTCAAACGTGTGACGAAAGAAATCTCTCAGTCCAAAAGTTTAATTTAAAAGATTTAGTGAAAATTCAAAGCAAATAGTCCACACAAGAATATAAAGAAAAGGTTGTTACACACGTAGCATTTCTTGTCAAATCTCAGTTGTTTCCATACTTAAAGATGCTTTACTTAGCCTTCAGTACGCTCTGACGTGCGGCACTACGCGTTCAATAAGAGCACGTTGCATTTCATACTATTAGGCACATTAAGGCCCGCTTTAAAACCGTGTGCCCTCCATGCCTCACTCTCAGCAAGGCAGCTCACTAACTGAGAGAGACTAATCTGTAGTCAGAGAGGCTAGAAGTAGTTAGAATATAGCAAATCAATTCAACTTGTGGGAGTTACAAGAACCTCCCATAGACTGTGCACTAATATACAGCAGACATTTAATAGATAATAAATAACTAGCAAATGGCTCTTCCACCTTCTGTGGGGAGGTGAGCCCGATTTCCTGGTGTAGCGCAGTGCCGAGGGTCAGGCTTTGGTTGCCGAAGCTGTGCTTGTTCATTATTCTTATCTGACTGTCCTCGGTTTCATTTCAGTGTCCATAAAAGCGACTACTGTACCTCCCTGTCGCTCAGTGTTGACTGCAGTGCTTAGTGGTCTGTAAGGCACAGCAGAAGCTGCTAGGAGAGGTTGTTGTCCGGGTTTGTGGACAGATTGAACTTTATTTGTCCCCAGTTGAAAATGTGGCTTTTTACAGAAGCTCCATTAATAATTAAATATACAAACACACATCCACTCTGGTCTGAACACACACACCACAATGGCTAAAAACGAGGAAGAGATGAAAAACAAGCTTCTGATCTGGCAATCCCAGTCTCAGTGAGACGCTATACAGGCGTATCGCTGTTGGTGTAAAGGAGCCCTCGGCACATTTCGTGACACACTTTTGCTGAGTGATTTGTTGACTGAAAGTAGTCCATGTTGGCGTGTCAGTTGTATTGACAAGTACTGTGCAGAGACGCCTAAGCAGCACCGTCTTCGGGATGGGGACGGCCTGTGGATTGTGGGTGTTTTTTTGTGGCTGTTCTGCGGTGCACATGCCATTCCACTGTGTTTTTGGCAAAATTCTGCACACTGGGTGTCTGAGAGTGTTGCTCCTGGTCCAGGTAGTCTTGTTGGCCATCTAGACTCCAAATCCTGCTTTCGTATGGCATAATAAGCTCAGTGATGCTGTCATTTACATATCCTTGCTGCCTGGATTCATATTTAGATCTTTCTTCTAATGGCCTTTAAAGCCAATGGTCAGACCACAAGTCAGATAGTTTTTAGGAACTTGGATTATTTGGCCTAAATCTTTTGCTGACACAGTGATTGGCCAACATATGTTTTGTGGATACTCAGCCATTATTTCCTTCCTTATATGTGATTGACATGATCTGGAGCATGGTGCTAGACTTGAAAGGGCACCAGTCAGCACCGTGAGGGTGTTCAGTAACCAAGGAAGTCTGATAAGTCTCGTCTGATAATTTGACGCCTTCTTCTGCTAAGGCAGCAGGTTAGCTGATTGGTTGTTCTGATATGCTAATTGCTACCTGCATTTTCCCCCATAACTCTTCACTGTGGTAATTCCTGCAGATGCTCAAGGCCTGTGGCATGACACATGAGACAGCCCTGAGTCTTGACCACCAGTGTCTCATTTTGGTTGACATAGGTAGCTGTTTTACTAAAGCTCCTCTTTGACACAGTGGTGCCTGGATAGGCCCAAGCCTCCACTTAAATGAAGCTGCACATATTTTGGAATGCAGGATAAATAACCACATTTATGTGAAGAGAACCACACGAGTAGGGAGCAGACTTGGATCTAATCAATCAAATTGAATGTCTGTTATGGAGAACGTCTTCTGCCGAGGCCTCAGCTGAGGTGTGGTGACACACGTGTTACATGCCATTTAACTCCAAGCAGAGCAGTGACCTTCTTATTATAGTAATCAACTCATCTATTTTGAACATATCAGTCCATCAATTAGTTTAGGGCAGATTTATGTTAGCCCTCCTCAAGTGTGTTTTTTCATATTTCCGGTAAAGCAATCTACGCAATGGCTTTTTGTCATAATGTTATTAATTAAATACCCTGAGCTTCCCAGCATAGGGCAAATGAGCTTATACTTTGCCTGAGCTTTCAAAGACATGACTGAACGAAACTCCAGATATGTGTAGCCAGCAGCTAGGAGATCGATGGCTGGTATCAAATGAACTTTGTCTTGTCAGAATCCCCAGCTCATTTTTGTTGCCACCTTATGTGTCTGAATTCTTGTTTACCATCGAATGATCGGCAACACTTAAACAGTGTCCAAGGGCTTGCTAAAGGACATCAGTTCCATAGTGCTACATAACATGCACAAATAAAACCATTATTACAGTCTTAATATGCATTAGCCAGTGACTAATAAATAAATATCTGGAAATGCATTTAAGATACAGATATTTGAAATGTGTCTGTTTCACGCCCTGCCCGGGGTTTGTTTCCTGCTTTGTGCCCTGTGTTGGCTGGGATTGGCTCTAGCAGACCCTTGTGACCCTGTCATTAGGATATAGCGGGTTGGATAATGGATGGATGGATGAATGTGTCTGTTTCAAGAGATCAGAAATATATTTTAAGATATCTCAAACAGATATTCCGATATCTTGAAATGATACGCTGTACATTTTGACACATCTAAAATGTGTTTCAAGGTCTCTTAAATGCAGTTCAAGATATTTCAAAATAAGTTCCTGTGCATTTTGAGATATCTTAAAATACATCTGTGGGCATTTTGAGATATGTAATATATATTTTCAGATATCTCAGAATAACCTGCTGTGTATTTCAGGATATTTCAAATATATTTCAAGATATCTTAAAATAGACATAAAGTTCCATTGAAAGAACAGACAATTTTACAGGAAGTCATTTTGAGATATCTTAAAATGTATGCAAAGTCCATTTGAGATATCTTGATAGGCATCCGAGATATCTCAAAATGAATTTCAGAGATCTTAACATGTAAAGGAACATATTTTAAGATATCTCAAAATGAGTTTCAGACATCTTAAAAAGTAAACTGTGTTTTAAGATATCTGGAAATATGTTTTGTGCTATCTGTAAATGTTCATTTAGCTGGTCAAGTTCAAGATACCTTGAAATTCCCTGTAGGTGATATCTAAAATACATTTTTAAATATTTCCCATTCATCCAATGATATCTTAAAATGTATTTCAAGGTATCTGACATACATGTAAAGATATTTTAGAAAAAACATGAAATTCTTTCAAGATATGTGATTAGCATTTTGGGATAGCTACAATATTTTTTAAGATCTCTCCAATACATTTCCAGATATCTCGAGGAAGATTCTTGTCCATTTTCAGATTTCAAGAGATCTCAAAAAAACTTCCTGCTCATTGCGAAATATTCTAAATACATTCCAAATTATCTTAAAATAGACAGGAATGTCCAGCTGCAAGAATAGAGTTTTACAGGAAGTGATTTCTAGATACAATTATCTTAAAATGCATGCAAGGTTAGTTTGAGATACTGTACTTGAAACGCTCAAGCAGTTATTTGGAGATATTTATAAGTTGAGATCTCAAAGCCTATTGCAAATATCTTAAATGCAAATGAGCATATTCTGAGATATTTTTAAACGACAAAAAGTAAATCTGCCTTTTTTATAGATATCTGACGCTCGTTCTGAGGTGTCTCTAAATGTTAATATGGCTTTCCGTTATTTTCTTTGTCAAGTGACATTTAAAAAAGAGAACGAGAGTGGTGATATGTTACAAGTTAGTCAGGCTGGCAAGTAAAAACAAAGCACTCCTCGGTACACGTGACAGGAGCTTTGAACTTTAGTTTGTTTCAAAGTCGCGACAGTAATCACACTACAGATTAATGAAAGAGAAAGTGCTTAGGCATCTTAAAGTCCTTTAACGTGTTCGCTCTGTCGTCTCTCGGACTTTACCATCCAGCGATCATTCCCGATCACGCGCCGCGCTCGCAGTCCGAAGTTAACCCTTCGCAGCTGCAGGTCATAACATCCGAAGACACGCGGGAGAGCGGAGCGGGGCGGCTCAATCCGGTCCTGCTCGATTGTCACTCTTCTCGCGTCACTCGAGGTCGGCTGGTATTGCTGATTTGCTTTGAGACACCATAGCTGCCTCTCCGAGTACGTTGCTCCAGTCTCGTAAGTACTGTGCTCCTTCCTCTTCATCGTTGGACCCTTGTGCGTGTCTCTGTTCTCTTTCAAGTTTGCCTTTCAGTGATCGAGCGGCAAACCTTTAATTAGCGCTGCGCGTGGAAGTCCAAAATCCAGCTACTGTGCCAATCGTTTGAACTGATGGTTTAGATTCGACAAGGATGCTGATACAGGATAGTTTGATAGGTATCTTGAAATTCAATAAATTGATGAGCTGGGATGATTGACACTTTGTTATTTTTATTTTTGAATGTTTAAAAATGTATTTATTTTTTGTATTTTTGAATGTTTAAAAACTCAAGGTTATTTCGGTTGTACCTACTTAAAAACGGTTTGTCGCTCCTTGTGGGACGAACACCAGTTTGGCCGCCCAGGATGATTGCTTCATTAATGGTACATTTTGTGTGGAATGCAAAGTGATGTTCCTCAATTGCCAGACATCTAAAATGTTAATAGTAAGTCCCAAGGAAGGATAGCATTTTCTTTTAGCACCATTTTAATGCTTACTTGTGTATTAATAATATGTAAAGTCTTTTACAACTTGTGACAGTTCAAAGTGTAGTTGTTCATGAGGCAGTCTGATACCGTTTTTTTTTTCTTCTTTTTTGCCGTGAATGTTGAAATAAAGAATCCGTGGTAAATAGTCGATGAGTATTGCCAGACAGTTATAATTCATACAAAAAAGACATTGATGTCCAAGGCAGAATTTTATCATTTCATTATTTCGTTTGTACAATACAACATAATACATTTTTGTATAGCCCAAAATCACAGTAGCCACCATCGAGTCGCTGCTGAACAGGGACCAGAACCCGCACATTAGAAGAAACCATCCCTTGACTGGATGCTAATCCATCGCGGCGGTAATTTACAAATCCAGTTTCTCTTAAATTTAAAGTCGTCAGTTTGGATACATGCGTTTGGAATGTTGTCATGACTCGAACACCCACCAGAATGTGGAAGTTCCCTTTTACCAGTGAGCTGATCGTTGTACCGCTTTAGCCATTACGGATGCAATGAGAAGTCAAGCGAAATTACACTTTTATTGGCTAATTGAACAGATTACAATATGAACGTTTTTCGTGGCAACTCGTGTCACTTATCAGGCTTGATTTCTCGGTAAGCCGTCAGAGAAACAAATCGAAGCAACACAGGGCACATTGCACCCTAAACTGACGTGAATGCCAATTAATAACATTTTATAGGTGCTGGATGGCGCTGTGGTTAGCAGGGCTAATACATCACAAGTCGAAATCATGACCAGCCACTTCTGAGGAGTTTACCCGCACTAATTTAATATTATTAGCAAATGTACGCATTTTTTCTCTGTTTTAATGAAAGAGACAAACTGGCATTCGATAGATTGCTGTACTTCAAACGCTTGTGCCAGACGTTACTTCACAAAAATATCCTCGCAACGTAATCCGTTGATTACTGAAATTAAGACCATTTGAAACCAATCTGCACATCGTACTTTGAATTACTGCCGCCAAGATTTCATAATCGGTCCATCTGGATTTACGCATTCAAAGGGTCTAAAAGACGTAAATGACTATCAGCTCCAGCCTCCAGGCTCGAGGGTTTCTGGGCCATCTCATGGTCACTTAGCGCTGCACTGGTTCGGAAAATGAATTACATCTTCCTGTGGACTCGTATGATTTGACCGAGAGAAGATGTAAGTAAATGCAAACCAAACCGGTAATTCTGTTTTGTAGTTGAAGAAAAAAAAAAATGTAACTCCTCATCCATTATTCTCCTGGCATAATCCAGTTCAGGATCGAGCGCAATGAGGAGCGCAAACGTGGACGGGCCGCCAATTCAGTGACCGAGGACATTGGCTGGGCGACCACAGCGTCCCTCTTTTTTAAAAAAAAAAAAAAGACAGTAGTAGCAATTGTGATAGAAACAAAAAATAAATAAATAAATAAATAAAAGATCGTGTACAGTGTCAATAACAGTCTTCCTTCCGTGGCATACTTTATATTTCTGTTTATTGATAAAGTACACGTTTGTGTTTTAAAAGCTTAACAGTTTTAAATCATCATTGTACAGTACTTGCTTCTAAAAAAAGAATAACCACAGTGTAACACAAGTTGTAGTGTCAATCATTTGAAAAATGAAGAAAATCAACAGCATCCTCTAGACCCGATTGCTGTTATTAGGACACTAAAAGGAACAAAATGTAATTGGTCTTTGCAAGGTTTAAAATCAGACAGAAAAAAAAGTGCACAAGTGGGCCAAACTCTTACATAAATAACACTGATAACCGTCACAGAAAGTGACAATCGCATCATAAGATCAGGAACTTTCTTTAGGTTGTGTTTATTTTTTTGCACCCTGCTCTTCATTTGTACAGCAAGTATATGTGAACCATTCTGTTCTGTATAGTTTTTATTTATTTATTTATATTTTTTTCCTGTTTTCTTATTTGCATTGAAAACACCTTGGGATATTTGCACAGGGCTGAGGTTGCTATTTATTTGCTTGTGTCCAGCTACCTGTTCACTCAACACACATATTTATTCTACTGTACCTAAAAAAAGAGACAAAATATTTCAAGACGTATATACATTATTTTGTTTTATTAAAAGCAAGCAATTAATCAAAAGTAAATAATCACATTTTGGACCTGCACAGATACAAATGAGTTACGTCTTTAGGTACATAAGCCTCCTAATGTTCTCTGTGAAAAGTGCTATGAAACGAGTGTCTGGATTCAAATCTGTCATTGTTGTTAATTTAGATGTCTTGAGATTGAGTGATAACTGTTTATTGCTTGAACTCCCTATACGAACTGAGCTGCCTGCAGTCACCAATCTGCAGAGTGGTGTGACTAAGACTTCCATTTAACTATGATCCCATGACAATAAACTTTTTAACTTGATAAGGTTACATCTACATGTTAGTGAGTGGGCTCAAAGGTGATGCTCTCCTGTGTCGACACCAGTGTCTCGGTGGTCAGCTAGTGGAGGACCTACCTTGTTCTACTTCATTCCACTGACACTTGACTGAACTGCAATATGGAGTTTACTATAATATATCTGGGACCATTCTAGGATTTAAGCTGCGTTGCAGCATTAACCTTTTGAAAAGCCTAACATGCAGATGGGTATATCCTGTAATGGAGGGTGGCGCCTAATTAGAGGCAATGAGTTAGTATACTGTGACATTTAAACGTTGATTTCCTCATAATTAGGAACCCATTTTGGGCAACAAAAACATAACTACATCATTCTACTACCAGCAGCACACAGGATGGATGCGTGGCTTGTATACTTTTTTGCAATGTCCCGTTCCCATTCCCAGTTTGCATCAGTGGTCACTCTGATTTTTCAGCCCTCTACTGCATAGACTTTGTGTTTCTCAGTCTGCTGCAAAGACAGCTTCTTGTTGCCTGTGAGGAGGTTTGATGACTTCTACTTTCTGCTATGCCCCTCTTGTCTGTTTTGTTGTGCTGAGTTGCAAATGGAGTCCTTGTGTCACCTGTTTCTTCAAATCTCTGTCTGTCCTTTCTAGCTACTGTCTGTCTCCTGCTCTGGAAGTGATGCTGGGGAATTGGACGGGTGTTTTCAGATAGTGCCCATTTTTAACGTGTCTATCTATACCTATGACATCTCAGTGGGGTTAGTTTTCACCATGTATTTATTCTGGCATGAGATATTTTTCATTAAATGCTACCATAATCTGACCTATCCAAAGCTATTTAAATCTTTGGTTTTGCCCATTCACTCTCTGAGCTACACAAACACACATTCCATCCATGGGTACTTGGCTACCTCATATAAACTGATTTGTTCTTTCTTACAGTGGTATCACTGGATGAGCAATCAATCCTATGCACTAGTCGGGTCCACCTAAAAAAAATGCCCAGCCAGTGTGCAGTGAATACTTGAGGTTCAGTGTAATGTCAATGTTTCAGTTTGACTTCAAACATGAAGAAAAACAGTTCCTAAATACTTTGAGCTTCATATGAACCTGAATAAGATAAATACGTCCAGAAAATGAATAGACTAACCAATGAGGAGAAGCTCTACACGATGGCAGATTTTAATTTCCACATACGCACGTTGCTGTCCAGAGGGACTGTACTTCTGTCTCCACACATTTTCTGTCTTCAACCCCTCCAAGGTAGATCTGCACATTGGAGTTTTTATGCCTTTGTTTTGAATGCACAGGAAAGCGATTAATGTGCACATTCTTTTTTATTAGTTAACTCCTAAAAAACACACTTTTTAATGAAAAAACAACATAAATGGAAGCAACTGTAAGAGGAAGCCCACACAATGTGTGACCCTACTCCCATTTATGAATGCCAGCTTTGGTTGAATTATTCACTCCCACTTTTCTCCTAAAGACAAATATTTTTTTAAAAATTTGAACAACTCTAATTACCAAATAGCAGAAGTCCGGAAAATGAGATGATGTGCAAAGCAGATAGCTGTGTGGCTAGCTGCTTGTCAGACTTGTAGCTGCATTTGAGTTTCTCAGAAATAAATCATCAAGGAGCTTCTTTTGGTCAAGATGTATTCCTGACAATAACATTGGTTATTAATATTGTGAAAGAAAAATTAAAAGGAATCAAACAAACTCGGGTAGCGCTGCTGCCTCGCAGTTAGGAGACCCGGGTTCACTTCCCGGGTCCTCCCTGCGTGGAGTTGGCATGTTCTTCCCGTGTCTGTATGGGTTTCCTCCCACAGTTCAAAGACATGCAGGTTAGGTGCATTGGCGATCCTAAATTGTCACTCGTGTGTGTGCTTGGTGTGTGTGTGTGTGTGTGCCCTGCGGTGGGCTGGCACCCAGCCCAGGGTTTGTTTCCTGCCTTGCACCCTGTGCTGGCTGGGATTGGCTCCAGGCAGACCACCGCAATCCTGTAGTTCAGATATAGCAGGTTGGATAATAGATGGATGGATGAAACAAACTCTTAAGTTGGATTTGATGGACTTTTTTGATATCTATATAAATTAAATGTATTAATGGGCATTTGTCAGGCACTAACAAGATGACTAGCAATAAGAGATTGGTACAAAGTAACCAAAATTGGAATAAATAAGCCTGTGGTGGGGTGGCGCCCTGCCCGGGGTTTGTTTCCTGCCTTGTGCCGTGTGATGGCTGGGATTGGCTCCAGCAGACCCCCGTGACCCCGTAGTTAGGATATAGCGGGTTGGGTAATGGATTGATGGATGGAATAAATAAACGCTGACAGAAAATGGTTGAAAGGAAGGCACCGTTTATCCAGAACACACAGAATAATGTACATATCACTTCTGAAATATCCTGAGTGAGACATGCAATATACTGTAGTGCTGCTGCCAGATTTGAACCATACATTGTGTTAATCCAAATGTAGAGTAGAGAAACAAATGTGAGGGATGAGGCCAGTATTGAGATGAGTTCAAGGTTACCTAAAGATCGAAACTAAACAAAAGAGTACTGGGACACAAGTGATACGACTCTAAAGACTTCAGGCTCCATCATGTTTAGAAGGAGTCTTCCTTGAAGTGGGGATGGCTACTGGGCACACAGCAGTGCGTAGTCGCTCTGAATTGTCTGAAAGTTTCTGAGACACGTGCACCCCACTTCACTTGATGTCTCATGGCCTGGAAACTCTCATGGCCTAGCTATTTGACTCGTTCACCCTAAACAGTTTACTCAGCTGGCCTCAGAGTTTGCCCAAATAAAAGGGCCCTTGTGCATGTTTTAAAGTCTGTAATTTCACTTAAAGAATATGACAGTGTAGGATAACAAAGCAGAGAGATACTTGCCGTCGGGCTTATCTGATAAGTAAGACATCAGTATGTCAAGTGTCTTGCTAAATGCAGCCAGTACAGAGTCTGAAATACTGTATGATAACCACATGATGTCAGCTGTTGGAAATGAACAATGGGGGAATTCTGAAATGCAGGAAAACATCTTAGAAAATTGTGTAATCAAAAATAACATTTCATATGCACATTGTACAGAAAGCTGTTCTGTTTTGTTCCTGAATATGTGCCTAAAAAACTGAATTGCATAACTGATAAAAGTCGATTTCTGGCTCATCAGATGTTAAAGTTTTCTGTGGTGCTTTCAGGTCGCTAGCACTCTGGACTGGCCAGCACTTACATCTTAGCTCACAAATACTGGAATCCTCAACTGTCTTGTCTGTTTGCTTAATGTCAATGTGTTCTGGCTGAAGCGCTTCTAACTTTCCTCTTACTTGACTTGCTTGAGTTGGACTTGTACACTAATAGTAGGAAAGGTAAGTGACAGATGTTACTCATTTCAACTGAAGCCATCTAACTTCATTTTAGGGAAAGTACTTTTAGTCACTGTGATATAGTACAAGCAGTGATTTGTTGGCTTAAATGCATCTTTACTTGTCGTTTCCTCTTTGTAATGCTGGCCACATCACAAAAACCTCGGAAGAAATGGCTGCATGACAACGGGAGGAAGTTGATCGGAGAGTGCAAGTCTTTCCTTTGTAAAAAAAGGGAATTATATAAAGGTCATGTTGAGTACCTCACCATAAATAACTCTTTTTTTTTTTATTATATGATGACTGTCATAAATTATTGCAGCTTATTTGAAAGTTAAGAAGCCATCAGAGAAACAGCAGATTAAGAATAAAAGAATTATCTGGAATGGCAAGGTAGAGAAAAATAGTTTAAACTGGTGAGCAAAAACTACAGTCTATGAAATGCCACAAATGAAGAATCCGGAGTGAGTGCAAGCTATGGTGTACCTCGTTAGAGAAACCGAGTAATGGTGTTAGCGGGGGGATAAAGCTTGAGCACACTCTTTGTGATACATACTGTTTTATCTTCTGTACATTAGGCATTTATAGAAAACTTTGAATAGTGAATCAAATGTACATGGTGTAACTTGGAACACTTCTATATTTACTGAGTTGCATCATCAGTGATGTTCCTGTTGTCCTCGGGTGTTACGGGACTTTCACCGTCATAAACCCCTCACCCAGGTGACTGATCCTGGATCGCATCCCAACAGCAGCCTTCCATGGATTGGCTCTTTTGATCCATGACTTCTGTCAACTTCTCTTATAGCCCTCCTCTTGTCAGCTCCCATTATCTCCAGTCAGGATAGCACTCTGCAGAGTGACCACATTGTGAAGCCCCAAAAACCCACCTCGATCAGCTCACATACAGTCCACCAACTAGTTATCCACCACTTGTCCACAAGCTCCTGGTATATGGCTTTCTTCTTTTGTTTGCCTCTTCTATGCGTTCTTTCAAGTGCACTGTGAGGTTGCGTGTGATAAACTGTTTCGTGGGATCTGAAAATATGGCCATGTGTGGCTAAAGTGTTTTTTGTATGAAGTGGTTTGTAAATTTTTAGCTGCTTGCTCAGATCTTCTCTAATTTTCTAGTCAGAGTTTGTTGCGAGGGGAACAGTCTTAGATTTCAGCAGAGTGTGGGGTTTCTTCCCCACCTTGAAGAAGGAAGTCGTCTTCTTCAGTGGACAGTAGTGTCTGCTGGAAATGATTGCAGTAGTTAAACTGTCAGTAACTGTCTTCAGCAACTGATCATGGTGGCAACAGTGACCGTCTTCTCCAGGTGTCTTTATGCAGCTACCGAGGAGGTGTTCCAATGACCAGTTCCCAATACAAAGAGGTTGCTGGTTCAGTCACTACCATAATCTCACTGTGTGGTCCCGAGCAAGTACAACAATCCACCTGGGTTACAATTGTAACAAAATGTATGTAAACAAAAGCACTACATATTCTTTTAAATGGCATTCATCAGCAAAATGAATACAAATAAATGTACAGTTCATTTGTTATAGGCTGCCAAACATATATGTCCATTTTTAACTAATTATTAACTTAGAAACATGGAGGGGGCATTGCCCATCCTGGTAGCAGTGAGAGCATGGCAGGAGACAGCTCTGCACAGGACACCAGCCTGGATGCGAAACAGGCAACTAAAAGACATTTTGGAATAAATGCACTGACATTTGAGATTTATGGCGTTTTTCAGTGTAAAAAGTTACATTTCATAAATCTGATCTACATTAGGTCAATCCTGAGTTTATTCAAATTAGATATATAAAAGTAACAATTGTATATAATATATAGTCATGTGAAAAGAATACGTACATGACTTGAAATGTGTACTTTTTTAGCAAATGTGAACATATCCAGATGTGATCTTCATTTAAACAGTATCTATAGATAAAGATGATTTAACAAACACCATGCACATTTACTGTACATTTATGCATCAATGCAAATTTCACGTATGGAAAAAGTCCACCCCTACATTTATTACTCTCAAATACCTAATCTTAGAATGAGGTGCACCAGATCAGATTTGGTACAGATAATTAGCACATCATTAGAGAGGGTCTTGGAACAACTTGTTTTATTTAAACCTCAGACATTTAGTTTGGTTTGCTCTTTGTTGTTGAAGTGTTTGTTATCACCTGGCTTAGATCAAAAGATATCTCGGAGACCTTCAAGAAAAACAGTTATATACATATGAGTCTGTGAATGGATTTAAAAAGATCTCCAAACAACTGGAAATCAAACATTCCATTCTCCTGGAAATCGTCAGTAAGTGTAGAAGATTTCAAACAACTGCCACTTTCTCAAGCCCAGGTCACCCCAGCAGGTTCAGCTTGACAACAGAATGCAAGATGCCGAAGGAAGTTTCAAAGAACCCAGAATTTTATCAGGGTCTTGCAGGCAGCTCTTGTCATTGCCGCTTTCAGTGTGCATTAGTCTATCATTTGAAGGAGGCTTCACAAATTAGAACTTCGTAGTAGGTGTGCCAAGATGTAACCTTTTCAGAAGGAACTACAAAGCAAGACTAAAGTTTTCCCATTAACACCTAGGCAAAGACCAGAACTTCAGCAACAATGTGCTGTGGACAAATGAGGCAAAGACAGAGTTCTTTGGCCATATTGCCAGAAGAAATGTATGGTAGAAACCAAAGACAACATTTCACCAGACAAACCTCATGCCAACTGTAAAGCATGGTGGTCTATATATTAGACTTGGGGGCTATTTTTACTGTATCAGGACCTTGGCAGCTCACCATCACAGAATCCCCTATGAATTCTTCATTCTGCTAGAGGAATGTGAGGCCATCTGCTAGAATTTTTGATGCTCAACCGAAAGTGGACCTTGCAACATTGGTCCTAAACATACCAGCACATATACCAAAGTATGCCTGAAAAGAAAGAAATGGAGAGTTCCTGAATGGTCAAGTCAAAGCCTGGTACCTGAATTCCATTGAGATGCTGTTGGGGATTTGAAATGAATTGTGCAGGCAAAACACCCCTCAAAAATCATCAAGCTAAAAGACTGGGAGTTGAAAAAAAAATCTCTTCCCCAGCTGATATAAGATACTGGTACTGGTAGACAGTAACAGGAAATGCCTACTTGAGGGTGTTTCCCTTTAAAGGGGGCAATTCCAGCTATGGGAGCCCAGGGTGTAATTACTTTTTTCACAAATAGAATTGGTATGTCTGTTCATTTTTCTGTGAATACATTATTGCAAATTCAAATTTTCATTATTTTTCCAGTTGCATCACCTTTATTGAAAGATTCTATTTAAATTAAGATCCAATATTGATATATACATATAGGTTAATAAAGAAAAAACATTTCCTGTAGTGTGCTTGCTTTTTTTCAAATTACTTTTACATTTCACTTATTAAACGTGCTGTATGTATGCTGCATATCTACTGCTGCCTCGCACCCTGGGGACTTCCACCACCCTACTGTCTATGGAGCATATAATCCCTGTGTCTGTGTGAGCTTTCTGTTTCTCGGAAATCCCCTTTTCACATTCAATATGGGTGAGTGATAGGAGTAAACACTGTTGTCTACTTAGCAGCTAAGCATGATAAATAAATAAAGAAGTCAAAATTACTTTAATCCATAATGATATGAAAGTGCTCTCAATGGTATGGAAACTTCCTACAATATATATAACATGACTTAAAGTTTTCCATTTTCTTTGGGATTTCCCATCTGGGTATTTTAAATATTTGTTCACATGAATATGTCCACTTAAAATTTAGTCATTTTTTTTTCTATCACTAATAGTTACTAATATTTAGTAATAATTTTGATTTTCTAGTGTTCGTTTCATCCATGGTTTTAGGTTCTTTCACTCTCTCCAATCAAAACTTTTTGTCCTGACTTACAAATGTCTCTGTGGCTCTTCCTCTTAGTACCTCCAGCCCTTCAAGAAGTCTCTATTCTGGTTTGGCCCATCTGATGGCTTTTCCTGTTCTTTACAGACTAGACAGTGCTTCTTTTTTCTTTCCCCCAAGCTATGGATTGAGCTTCCCATAACAGTCAAATTACTTTTGATCAAGTGATGTTCTCGGACATCTTAAAGTCTCACCTTTACTCTAGGAACCCTTGAGACTGCTTAGACTATCCTCCTCACTGCACTTCTTCTGACTATCTGTATTGGTAATCACTACGTTCATTATCATGCAGCTTTGACGTTGTTTGAATCCTTGTTTTTCCTTTAACAACGGGTAATTGAAACTACAGTGCTTGCGCCTAAACTTCATCTGCTTCTTAGTTGTTCTTATTCATTTTATCATTTTATATAGGATATTGAAATGGGGCATCTGCAAGTAGTTATAATATATTGATGGCAGTTTTTTGTCATCAATATGTTTAAAAAGCCAATAAACAGTGATTTTTGGTCCCTTGGAATCCAAAAAGAGAGCAATAAATATAATGTGACATTTGGTTCAGAGCTCGGGTAAAAAAATAAATTTTGAGTGAAAACCTGCTAGACTGAAGAAAACAGGCAAAGTAGCTGTGGCGCATTCATAAGGATATACAATACGTCTACATACTGTAGGATTGCCAGTTCTTGACCATTGGTTTGGATGACGGGGATTGTGTTTTTTAAAGTTTCAAACATTCATTATTCCTCAAAAAAACCGAGCCTATCCAAGTGACTAGTCATGTACCATCTCTAAATAACACACCAACATCAATAAACCAACAGCCTCTCTGCCAGGGTAAGGCCACACAAGATCAGGGAGAAATAGTGAACTTCACACAGGAGGGATCTCGGGTAGTAATTGTCCTAAGGCCCAAATGCACTAAGTGAGCAGCATTAATATCTGCACCACAGTGCAAGTAAGATGAAGACTATTTTTAATGTGCTGATTTTCACCTGGGAAAAAAGTCCTTTTCTTAGTTTCTTTGAGGAGAGACTTCCTATGCCCACTCTGTTAGGCAACAAACATCCTCAGTGTAGTGCTTCTTCAGCGGAGGAACATTCACTCACTCACACACCCACACTCCCTCATACAGGGAAAGTTTAGGGTTGCTGATAAATCTAGCCTTTGGGATATGGGAAGAAAATATATAGTGGACCTGGGTAGAGCATAATCCCCATGATTAACCAGGTTTATATAACAAATGAGTACTCCTATTCTAGGCCTGTTTTACAGAAGAACAATTGTAACAAGAACAGACCTCATCAATCAGTATTTGTTTAATGTTTTCAGAATATCATCCTGTTGAGTTCTGAAAGTCCATGAGGTACTACTACCTACTACCTTCCTTGGTAATTTCTATCCATATATATATATATATATATATATATATATATATATATATATATATATATATATATATATATATATATATATATATATATATATATATAAATAAATAAAATCTATTATAAAAAGAAATCCTGTCATATAAAGCATAAGCAAGGCTATGATACGTGATCTTCTTGGAAGACATTTAAAAGAGCCGCGAGACGAAAGAGATTTGCCATGGTGCGTCTCATGGGAACATAGAACGAGATTCTTGCAAGACACGCCCTACTTACAAGCAATATCAACAAATAAGACCACAGGCAGAAAAAAAAAACAGTAGCGTAATGGCAGTCACGCAGCACACACAGCTCCAGGGCTCTCGGTGCAAATAAAGTGTATAAGGTCTATACGGTAGAAATGAATAGGATAGAAATGAAATGAATAGGGTAGAAATGAAACATCGACGACTAAACGAAGATGAAAGAAAAGTGTGGAGAAAAGAGACCCATGGCCACAGGGCGTCTCGCCAGGGACCTTAATCATGAGACTTTGTGCCAGGATCGTCTCGCGATGACGTAGAACATGAGATTCTTGCAAGACACGCCCTACTTGCAATCAATATCAAATGAGCCAAGAGGTAGTAAAACATTCAGTCGTCTAAAGGATTTGAGCCCACACAGATTCAGGGCTCTCAGCACATATAAAGCGAACAAGGACAGTACGTTATAAATGAAATGTCGACATCTAAGTGAAGAAAAAAGCAGGGCGGAGAAAAAAGACCCAAAAGCGTTCGAGAGAAAAAAAAAGCAAAAAAGAATGATCGAGATGCAAATTCAGAAAATAAGGAAAGTAATTATCAGCCCGGAACAAGTGGAACTGGAAAAAAAAGCACGTCCAATCCGGCTCAGAATGAAACGACAAAGAGTAAAAGACAAAGTAGAACTTCATAAAGACGTTTACAAACGTTGGTGCTAAACACACGCAGAGCAGGTTAGAGATTATGAAAGCAGTAAAATTAGAAAGGCTAAAAAAAAAAACAGTGCTATACACACGTGGAGAAAGTTAAAGGATATGAAAGTAGGAAAATTAGAAAATATTAAAAAGAAAGTAAAGATCGCAGTAGCACAAACAAACTGCCTCATTTAACTATGCACCAGTCTAACTTTGGTTTTTGTACAGTAATCACTACACTATTACACCTTAAAACTTAATTCTAATTTATTGACATAATTTTAGTTATTTATTATGTTCTACTATACTGTTATGACTTTTTGTTAATCTAACTAATATACTTTAACTTTGCACAGTTTTTGATAAGCGGATCAGGATGCATTTCACTGCGTGTTGTCCTGTATAACTATGCAAGTGACAAATAAAGAATCTTGAGAATTACAAAAACGGAGTTTACCGCCGTGCATTTATTAGTTACTTTGTAAAAAAAATTATTAACTGCTGATGATGTTGATCATTTTGTCTGTCTTGAAATTCTAAACAAGAGAAACATATCCTGAATTATGGTACAAAGTCATTAAACACACGTCTCACTGACCTCATTAAAAAGATTCAGCTTATTGGAACTTGCAAGATTACAGATATTGTTTTTACAGAAGTTCAAAGAAAATAAAATCTTAAAAGTGTGTATTTGGAAAACCAAACACGGGGGTTGGTGAGCAAAGCCCCCCAAGTGGTACCCTGATAACATTTTAAAATCAAAATAAAGAACATCATATGCACCTCTCCAATCCTATGTTTTTGTTGCATTTCAATAGACGTCTAGCACTGCTGAAACTTAATCATCTTCCTGTAGATCTAACTTGTTTAGAATCCTACAAAGGAAGCAACAAAAGGACATGATCAAAGTGGAGCATATATTATTTATCTTGACGTTCACAAAGCATTTGATAAGGTGCCACATGAGAGGTTGGGTATCAAACTAAAAGAATTAGAATTTTAGGGTATTTTGTTAAGGTGGGTGCAAATTTGGTTTACACAAAGGAACAGAGATTTATGGTGTGAGAAACCTTATCAGAATTGGCTGATGTTAAGAGTGGTAAGTGCTAGGGACGCTGCTATTTTTAATATATATAAATGGTTTAGATAGGAGTATAAGTAACAAGTTGGTTAAGTTTGCAGATGATACCAAGATAGGTGTGTTAGCAGATAATTTGGAATCCTTTGAATCATTACAGAGGGACTTGGATGGAAAAGAGGCTTGGGCAGATTTGTGGCAGATGAAACTTAATATAAGTAAATGTATAAAAATGTTAGGTTAGAATATACAGTGGGAGGTCTGAAAATCGAGAGTACATCTTATGAGAGGGATTTAGCAGTCATAGTGGACTCTACGCTATCAACTTCCAGATAGCGTTCAAAAGCCATTTAGAAGGCTAACAGAATGTTAGGTAGTACAATGCGTGGAGTACAACTCCAAGGAGGTTCTGCTCAAGATTTATAATGCACTAGTGAGGCTTCTTCTGGAGTACTGTGTGCAGTTTTGGTCTCCAGGTTACAAAAAGGACAAAGTAGTGCTAGGAAAAGTCCAAAGAAGAACGACCAGGCTGATTCCAGGACTACAGGGGATGAATTATGAGGAAAGATTAAAAAAGTTGAGCCCTTTCAGTTTTTGCAAATGAAGACTAAGCAGAGACATGAATGAAATGTTTAAAATTATGAATGGAATTAGTACAGTGGATCGAGACTGTTACTTTAAAATGAGTTAATGAAGAACATGGAGACACAGTTGGAAACCTGTTATGGGTAAATTTCACACAAACATTAGGTAGTTTTGTTTGCACTGACAACCACAGACACATGCGATAAGTTACTGGTGGTGTGGCAGACAGTAAGATTTTAGAGACTTCCAAAACTAGGCTTAATGTTATTTTACAAGAATTAAGTGGATAGGACTGGTAAGCATTTGTGCTGAATGGCCTGTTCTTGTCTAGAATGATCTAATGTTCTGGACCATTGTTGACTATTCGCTAATACATCTGTACCATTTATTTAATAAATGTTTTTATTAATTTGCTCTTGATACTTTTTATTTCTAATAACCACAATATTATAGCAGCATTCTACTAATGAACCATATAATAACATGCCAGATGCAAAAATGTACTTTGAATTACATACAATAAAAGCAAAGGAAAAATAGAAATTCAAAGGCAAAAAACAAACAAACAAAAGCAAAACAAGATTCACCCCCCACCCAAAGCCCATGATACATGTTAAGCTTACTGGCCAACCGTTACTTGGATCAGCCTGCACACTTTTTTTTTAACAATACTGGACAACATTTGATAACTTCCTCTTGGTAGGAATTTCCCCAGTGTGCAGTGATTAGTGAAAAATATGTGCAAATGATATATGCATACAATCAATAATTTCTTTAAGTACTCTAGGATAAATGTTATCCAGTCCCAACGATTAGTTTCAGCCGTTTTATTCCTAGCTGCGCTGCTGTCTCCTCTTTCTCCACATCACTGAATGCCCCCAGAGCCCTCGAAGGTGGAAAAGTTATCAACCTCTTTTCATGAGAAATACAAATGTAAAGCATTTGCTCTTTTATTTTCTATATTTTTAATTTTGCCTTTATTGTTCCTAATACACTTCACATCTCCTTGACCAGTTTTACTACTAAAATGTTGAAGCAAACTCTTGGAGTCCACTTTTGCAATCAGCTTTGCTTTTTACTTCTTATTCCTTTCTAATTGCCTTTTTAGGCATCTTAATGTCCTTTTTTCACCTTTGCCCTTAATGACCTCATAATCCCTATGGGTAATGCTTGAGTTAATTCTACATGACTTTCTGCTGATTTTCCTTTGTGCTTTCTTTCTCTTTATTCATTTAGTGTGGGTTTCTGTAAAATTTCTTAATGTTTCTAAGTTTCAGGATGAAGTTATCCTGCATAGTATTTAGTTTACTCTTAATTCTGCTCCACTGCTTCTTTGCTGTGTTGGCACGTAAAAGTTTGCCCAGTTATTTTCCTTTAGACCTTGCTGCAGTTAATTGTATTATTTGGTTCAAATTTTGTCTTACTAAAATTAAATTTACCAATCTAATGTCAGTATATACAGCTTGCCAAAACACTGTCAAATGCATGATATTAAGATCACCGCTGAATTCTATTTGTTCTATGATTACTCTAGATTGGTTTCTTTTTTTTAATATAACGAGGTTGAAAACAGCTCTTGATCTTTTATTCAATGATAGCTTCACCTGTTTAACTCTTATAAGTTCGACTACTAAAAAGTCATCCATTAGACAAATTATATAGCTGAGAAGGACTCAAGAGGAATATTTCTATAATAATTTGATTTGGTATTATGTAAGTCTTTCTCCTGCTGACAATGAACAAAGTCAAGATTATTTTGTTGTTTTATTTCTGTTCCATCTTTGTATGGTGCTCTTTTTGATTTTGCCTATTACTGAGGTTGCTGCTTAAAGCTACAAACATCTGCAAATAATTAAAAAAAGTGTTAGATTTAACTTCTGGTCACATTGTTAGCCTGTACAACCCTCCCTTATTTTAACTCTCCACTTCCAATACTGCAGAACAGTAGGCAGTAATTTCTTCTGACAACATCAAGAATCAATGGTGGACAGGACCCCAGACCTTTGCCAAGATATGGATACTCACACCAAGTCAGTTTTGAGCTGGTCATTAATAAATGACAGCACATCTACAACAACAACAACAACATTTATTTATATAGCACATTTTCATACAAACAGTAGCTCAAAGTGCTTTACATAATAAAGAATAGAAAAATAAAAGACACAATAAGAAAATAAAATAAGTCAACATTAACATAGAATAAGAGTAAGGTCCAATGGCCAGGGGGGACAGAAAAAACAAAAAAAACTCCAGACGGTTGGAGAAAAAATAAAATCTGTAGGGATTCTAGACCATGAGACCACCCAGTCCCCTCTGGGCATTCTACCTAACATAAATGAAACAGTCCTCTTTGGATTTAGGATTCTCACGGAAGGGCCTGATGATGATGGTCACGTAGAATTCTGCCTTTTAATCCATCCATCATTGTTGGAGCATCATGAAGCTTTGAGTAGGTGGAGGTGGCGCAGGCCACCACCACAAAGAAACCGGAAAAAGAAACAGAGAAGAGAGAGTAGGGGTCAGTACGGATTTTAGAGCCACCATGAATAGTTATTATGATGAATTGAACATATAGAGTATCAGGATTAAGTTAAATTGAAGTTATAGAAAGGCCATGTTAAAGTAATGTGTTTTCAGCAGTGTTTTAAAGTGCTCTACTGTATCAGCCTGGCGATTTCCTATTGGCAGGCTATTCCAGATTTTAGGTGCATAGCAGCAGAAGGCCGCCTCACCACTTCTTTTAAGTTTTGTTCTTGGAATTCTAAGGAGACACTCATTTGAGGATCTGAGGTTACGATTTGGAATATAAGGTGTCAGACATTCCGATATATAAGATGGGGTGAGATTATTTAAGACTTTATAAACCATAAGCAGAATGTTAAAGTCAATCCTAAATGACACAGGTAACCAGTGTAGTGACATCAAAACTGGAGTAATGTGTTCAGATTTTCTTTTCCTAGTTAGGATTCTAGCAGCTGCATTCTGCACTCGTTGCAAACGATTTATGTCTTTCTTGGGTAGTCCTGAGAGGAGTGCGTTACAGTAAGCTAGTCGACTGAAAACAAACACATGAACTAATTTCTCAGCATCTTTCAGTGATATAAGAGGTCTAACTTTACTTATGTTTCTTAAGTGAAAAAATGCTCTCGTAATGATCTGGCTTTGTGCCACCATAATGTTGGGGGGTAGCAGGGGTTACAGTTACTTTCAAAACTTTTTAAGATTTAAAAATAATGAAAATATTCAAAAAGTTATACAGAAATACATTTACATGTTAATGTATTGATAATACAGATGGGGACATGAAATTGTACGTCTGTACAGACACGGTTCCACAGTCTATATGGTGTTCACAGAAGCTATCCAGGACTGCATAGGTTTTCTTCTGGTAACCCATTTACCTGCAACAGGTGATAACATAACATTTTCAAACCAACTTAATTAAAAACTGCATTGTGAGCATTCAAGTCAACCTGACAGCACTGGACACAAGGGTGAAACCTGCCAGGACAGAATACCAGTTCAACACTGGGCTCACCTAGAAATGGCACTTACCTCAACGCATATCTGTTGTTCTTTACAATTTCTGAAAACTCCGAATATGTAAAGCAGATGCATAGAACACTGCATCACCATAAACACCCCACAAAAGATCAGATTGGGTTCAATCACAATTCTAAATTGCCCTAACATACAATACAATACAATACAGTTTATTTTTGTATAGCCCAAAATCACACAGGAAGTGCCGCAATGGGCTTTAACAGGCCCTGCCTTTTGACAGCCCCCCAGCCTTGACTCTCTGAGAAGACAAGGAAAAACTCCCAATAAAAACCTTGTAGGGAAAAATGGAAGAAACCTCGGGAAAGGCAGTTCAAAGAGAGACCCCTTTCCAGGTAGGTTGGGCGTGCAGTGGGTGTCAAAAGTAGGGGGTCAATACAATACAATATACACAACAGAACAATTCCTTAAGACAGCATAATAATAAAAATTTTAGAATTACGGTTTAACAGTAGATGATATGACATAATTAGGTTTGGATATTTTTAGAGTCCTGGAGACCTCATCCATCTAGCTGCATCTCCATTTGGCCATGCCACGGCTGAAACGTTGCTCCGATGAAAGGACCCCTCTTTCCCATGATTCCTGTGATCCTCCATCAGGGATGACTTTACCATAGGCAGGCAAACAACTTGGCAGGTGGGCCGTGGCACCAATGGCCACATTTGGGTACCGAGAAAAGAAACAGAATAGGTGAGGGTTAGTATTCAAATATAATTATCATGTTACTTATGTTATAGTGCTAATGACTAACAACAGAGATGCAGTATGTACAGTTAATCAGCAGCTCTAGTCAGGATATGCTAAACTGAAGTAGTGAGTCTTCAGCCGGGATTTAAAGGCTGAGACCGAGGGGCATCTCTTATGGAAGCAGGAAGACCATTCCACAGTTTAGGGGCCCTGTAACTAAAAGCTCGACCTCCCACTGTTATTTTATTAATCCTTGGAATCCTAAGCAGACCGGCATCTTGAGATCTTAATGTGCGCTCAGGTTTGTAAGTCATGATAAGTTCAGACAAGTAAGCGGACCTTGGCCATTTAATGCTTTATATGTTAAAAGGAGGATTTTGAAATCTGCCCTAAACTTAACTGGGAGCCAGTGTAAAGATTTAAGAACTGGGGTTATGTGTTCATATTTTCTTGTTCTTGTAATAATTCTTGCAGCGCATTTTGGATTAACTGGAGGCTGTATAGAGAACAGTTTGAACAGCCAGTGAACACCGCATTGCAGTAGTCAATCCTACTAGAGATAAATGCATGAATTAATTTCTCACAATCCTGTTTATTTAGAAAGCCTTAATTTCCTAATATTTTTAAGATGGAAAAACATGTTTTGGACGACTTTGTAATATGCGCTTTAAATGACATGCTAGAGTCAAAGATAACTCCTAGATTGCGGGCTGATTCAGTAAAATTAATTGGGATTCCAACTGAGTTAAATGATGACAAAATATTGCTGTGATCAGCGTCATTCCCTCCAACAATTAACATCTCTGTTTTATCTGTATTTAAAGACAAGTAGTTCTCATTCATCCATTCCTTTAATTCACTAACACAACTAATTAAAGACAACATCGGAGAAACTTCATTTGATTTAAATGAAAGGTATAACTGGGTGTCATCTGCATATGAGTGAAAATTAACATTATGTTTCCTAATGAGAGATCCCAGTGGAAGCATGTAAAGTGAAAACAGTAAAGGTCCCAGTACTGAGCCCTGCGGACACCATATTGAACTTCTGTGTATAATGATGGAGTACTGTCAGCACATTTCTGTACATACTGGAATCGATTTGATAAATAAGAACTGAACCAAGCGAGCACGGGCCTGTAAGCCCAACATCATTTTCTAGCCTGTGCAGTAAAATAGAATGGTCAATGGTGTCAAATGCTGCACTTAAGTCCAACAACATAATTACAGTGGAATTTCCTTCATCAGAGGATATCAGAATGTCATTTACAACCCGTGTTAGTGCCGTTTCTGTACTATGACCAGTGCGAAAGCCAGACTGGAATTTCTCAAATAAATTGTAATGCGTAAGGTGTGACTGAAGCTGACTGGCGACTACTTTTCTAGTATTTTAGAGAGAAATGGTAAATTTGAAATAGGCCTATAGTTATTTAGTATGTGTGGGTCTAGGTCTGACTTTTTAAGTAAAGGTTTAATGACTGACACTTTTAGTGCATCAGGTACTGTGCCATGCAATAATGAACTATTGATAATGTTTAGAATAGGTGCTGCAAGAACATCCATTGCACTTTTTACTAGTTTTGTTGGAACTGCATCTAGGGAACAAGTAGTGGGCTTCATTTTAAATTAAAGTTAAGACTTCCTGCTCAGTTACAGGATTAAAATTATTAAAGTGCTGAATGCAATGTGAGCAGGGTCTGCTAAGCTAGTATTTGGTTTGTACTGTGATGCTGAGATCTGGGATCTTATATTTTTAATTTTCTCATTGAAGAAGTTCATAAAGTCTGTACTGCTAATATCTGTTGGTATTTTGCACTGTTGATCTGAATTCCCATTTGTTAATTTAGCCACTGCTCTAAAAAGTACCCTAGGATTTTTATTATTGCTATCTATTAATGTAGAATAGTATTCTGAGCGAGCTTTAAAGAGGGCTTTTTATATTTATTAACACTCTCTGTCCATGCAATTTGAAAGACATGTAGCTTTGTTGTTCTCCATCTGCGCTCCAGTTTTCGACACTCTAATTTAAGAGCTCGAGTGTTTTCATTAAACCAGGGAGAGTTTCTATGTGCTTTGATCACTTTTGTTTTAGGGGAGCCACTGTGTCCAGAGCATCTCTCAAGGTCACATTATAATGTGATGTTAGCTGATCTAAATTGTTTTCCACGTTTACATTTGATGTTAACTGATCTAAATGGTTTTCCACAATTACACTCGACTTACTCAAGGTATCTATAAATTTTGAAGCAGAATTACAATCTAGATGTCGCACTGTCTTTGTTTTAATCTGAGCGCTGGCATGGGCAGAACTAAATCAAACGTAATTAAGAAGTGATCGGAAATAACTACATTTAATGGAGTAATATTTAAATTTTGAATTTCAACTTTGTAAGTTATAATTAAATCTAATGTATGGTTATGATTATGAGTTGGACCTTTGACAATCTGACAAAATCCTACTGAATTTAACAAATAAGTAAAACATTTGCTAAAAGTGTCAGTTTCCACATCAATGTGTACATTAAAATCCCCATCAGAACTACGTGATCATAATTTATAGCCAAATCAGACAGAAGGTTGCTAAATTCAGTCATGAACAATGAATATGGCCCTGGTGGTCTGTAGACTAGCACTATAATTGTGTTGGAATCTGTTTTAATATTTAAAATGAATGCCTCAAAGGATGTAAAGTTGCCTAAATTTTTAGGAGTGATTTGCATTTTGTTACAATGAATTATTCCAAGGCCTCCTCCTCGACCAGAATCTCTAGACTTATGAAGGAACAGTATCCATCTGGTGACGCCTCAGCTAGGGAACAGTGTCACATTTACTAAGCCAGGTTTCAGTAAGAAGACACAGATCAGATTTTGTACTTAATATATATCATTTACCAAAACAGCTTTAGTGCCAAGAGAGCGAATGTTCAATAAACAGCATTTAAAACTGCATGGTTCTTTCTGAACTGCTGATATATTTTTGTTTTAATTTGAATTAAATTTCTATTACAGATGCCCCTGGTGGAGTGTCTGGTTTTATCCCTTGGTCTAATTATACACCTTATTTTTTGGTTATCAATTAATTTATGGTTTGTTTCAAGACTAAATTTACTGGATGCCCCACAACAGGGATTATGGGTAACAGCTTCAGGAAAATAACAGGTGGGATAAACAACAGCCTGTGATTTAAGATCACATGACTGCGGCCTGGATGGTGCTCTAATCAGTCAACCAGGCAGTTTTGCTGCCATATTTTGGGATAATACATAAGATCCCTCCAGTTAGGATGAAGACCATCTCTTCTGAAAAATCCAGGCCTTTCCCAAAAATCATCCCAATTGTTCACAAATGCTATGCTTTTATTTGCACACCAGGTTTCTAGCCAGCAGTGAAAGGAATGCAATCTGCTATAAATCACATCCCCTCTATACAATCTTGGTAAGGGACCAGATACAATTAAATTCCGACATTTTGTTTTAGCTTTGGTGCATAGAGAGATGAAGTTCCGCTTTAATACCTCAGATTGCTGTAAATAAATATCATTAGTGCCGACATGCAGCAATAAGGTAGATACTTCATCGGCAACACGGTCCAATGCGCCTTTATGCCAGAAATCTTGGCCCCTGCAAGGCACTTAACATTAACTGCTGGTTTAACATAGTTTGGAATTCTAACATTCCGCACTATGGAATCGCCAATTATGAGCACTTTATTATTCTCAGTTTCCACAGGCTGGAGAGCTGAGAACCTGTTCTGGGTCCGAATTGGTGACCTGGGTGCTGGGGGACTAAATTTTGGATTCTTAGACCCCCGTCTTACTGTTACCCACTCGCCCTGTGGCTGAATTGGTGCTGCTGATTTCGGCCTGCACTGACTACAGTGGGACCTGGAGAGACTGAAGCCGAATCAGATGTAGCCGAATTGTCTAAACAAACCGAGTCGATCCAATTTTCGGTTTGCCTAATCGCTATCAGATTCCTAACGCGGTCCTCCAATTCGCGTATTTTCCCGACCAACTCTAAATTAACTAAACATTTTTGGCAGGTGAAGCTATCTGCACTGTCGGCCGGAAAACCTGAGCTGTACATACTGCAGGACACACAACATATAAACGTGCCCTCGATGGGCAGAGAGCAGATAGAACTTACATTAAATGTTGAAGTCATCTTTGCCATTTTTATAGGTGCTTCTGCGCTTTCCGTGTTGAGCTGAATCACTGTCGCTTTAAGTTTCCACCACCCGCTAAGCGATCGACTTTAATTTCTCACTGCCGGTTATTTCTACTGGTCAGCTGCCGGCTTTATCTCAGGTGAACTTGCTCGTGTGCTTCCAAAGGGCTACGTGCCTGTGGGAGACGCCGCCGCTCTCTGCTTACATACAAGTGTACCCTGTAAGCAACTGATTTCCCATTCAGGTCTGATTTCTTAATTGTGCCCATTGGTGTTTGGACCAGCTTGGAGTTCCCTATGGTCTCTATTGGAAAGGTTTGATCCAAACCAATGACTGATGGATCAATAACCCACTACTAGGAGGCTCAATGGTTACACACTTGGTCTGCCCAAAAATGTAAAGGTCCATTAGACTGAGATCATTTGTATTCCTTATAGTAGATAATCCCCTTAAACTGAGTTTCCATTCTTTGCATTTGAATGATGTGAAAATGGTTTAAATGTCAAATGACTCTAAAAACCAAAAGACACTGTCAAGTGTGATAAGGCAAATATTCCATGTGTGATAAGAACTGCCTGAAGTAACAAGGCCAGTCTTGTAGCTGCAGGACATTGTCTATGATTCTCATTTTAGATAAAATAGATTACATCCTAGGTTCCATTTCAGAAACTGTTATAATATATTGTTACTGAGCTCAATCTCACTCTTATGTCCCTGGTGTGACACACTATGGAGCATAATGCTCATATGTACAGATAAGGAAAATGTTTTTTAAAAATACAGTATTGCATAATAGAAACTGATTGAAGTTATTGTATGTGATGAAAGAAAAAACAAAGAAAAAATATAGTTCTGCCCAAAGCTCTAGAATCACTAAAGCTGATCTTGTATATCCAAATGTACAGTGGTGTGAAAAACTATTTGCCCCCTTCCTGATTTCTTATTCTTTTGCATGTTTGTCACAAAATGTTTCTGATCATCAAACACATTTAACCATTAGTCAAATATAACACAAGTAAACACAAAATGCAGTTTTTAAATGATGGTTTTTATTATTTAGGGAGAAAAAATCCAAACCTAAATGGCTCTGTGTGAAAAAGTAATTGCCCCCTGAACCTAATAACTGGTTGGGCCACCCTTAGCAGCAATAACTGCAATCAAGCGTTGCGATAACTTGCAATGAGTCTTTTACAGCACTCTGGAGGAATGTTGGCCCACTCATCTTTGCAGAATTGTTGTAATTCAGCTTTATTTGAGGGTTTTCTAGCATTTCTAACTTTTGTCTCATCAGTCCACAATTTATTTTCCCAAAAGTCTTGGCAATCATTGAGATGTTTCTTAGCAAAATTGAGATGAGCCCTAATGTTCTTTTTGCTTAACAGTGGTTTTGCGTCTTGGAAATCTGCCATGCAGGCCGTTTTTGCCCAGTCTCTTTCTTATGGTGGAGTTGTGAACACTGACCTTAATTGAGGCCTGCAGTTCTTTAGACGTTGTCCTGGGGTCTTTGTGACCTCTTGGATGAGTCGTCTCTGCGCTCTTGGGGTAATTTTGGTCAGCCGGCCACTCCTGGGAAGGTTCACCACTGTTCCATGTTTTTGCCATTTTTGGATAATGGCTCTCACTGTGGTTCGCTGGAGTCCCAACGCTTTAGAAATGGCTTTATAACCTTTACCAGACTGATAGATCTCAATTACTTCTGTTCTCATTTGTTCCTGAATTTCTTTGGATCTTGGAATGATGTCTAGCTTTTGAGGTGCTTTTGGTCTACTTCTCTGTGTCAGGCAGCTCCTATTTAAGTGATTTCTTGATTGAAACAGGTGTGGCAGTAATCAGGCCTATGGGTGGCTATGGAAATTGAACTCAGGTGTGATACACCACAGTTAGGTTATTTTTTAACAAGGGGGCAATTACTTTTTCACACAGGGCCATGTAGGTTTGGATTTTTTTTCTCCCTAAATAATAAAAACCATCATTTAAAAACTGCATTTTGTGTTTACTTGTGTTATATTTGACTAATGGTTAAATGTGTTTGATGATCAGAAACATTTTGTGTGACAAACATGCAAAAGAATAAGAAATCAGGAAGGGGTCAAATAGTTTTTCACACAACTGTATGTCAGAGAGGTAAGAAGAGGAGGGTTAGAGAAACAAAGGATCCACACACAGGACATGGACATTAGCCTCATGATGTGGTTTGAACTGTAGGTCCAAAAGACATTCATGAAATCTGGAAGGCTAACAAGTAGCTACGTTCAAGACCAGACCCTTTAGAATCGTGTAAGCTATGGTGAATGTTATCCCATTTGTGCCATTGTTATTCTCCTACATTAAAATACAGAAACATCCTAATTTCACTTTTACCATCGCAATTTCACCCTTGAAACACAAATTTGCCGTCCATACTAAACCTGAAATTCCACATTTTCTTGGTCCTTGAACCTGTTTTACAAGCACAACCTGTTGAGGACCGAATCAGACACTCCCAGCAGGCAAGTGATACTAGACTGTTAAAAAAAATCTGTTTTCTAGCAACATTGTAGTATATAATCAGGAGTTGTGTAATCTTAAATAAATGACGGTAGTGGAAATATTATTTATTAATGGCCTTTCTGATTTTGGTCATTTTGGATTATACTTTAAATCTGCACAGTGGTACATTGGTTAGGGCTGCTGCTGGACCATATCCTCAAGTTTGAATCAAGGCCTTGTTTCTGCCAATGTCTAATTTGCCAGTTCTTGTGTCTGTATGTCTTTTCTACAGTAGTAACTCCAGTTTTACTCCCACTTGTTTAAAGATGTATACTTTTCATTAACTGGTGACTCTTAATTTGTCCATTGAGGCCTGAAAGAGGTGTACAGGGCCCCAAACCTCCAGACACAACTACACAGACAACCACCCAGGAGCAAATACATGTTTCATTTGTCACAAAAATACCTTGGACATGCTTCTCAGCAGTTTTATGCACCTTACAGTCCCTCTTAGTCTCTCTTTTCCCCCTCCACTTCTCCCAGGTGTGTGTCATCTTCTCCAACAGACTCTGTCTGTGTCTGGCAAAGTTGAGTGCTTCCAATGTCCAAACCCTTGTCTCTAGGAAGCACTTCCAGGTCAGGTGGAATCCTTCTGAAGCAAGACATTTATCTTCCGCTAGCTTCCCCTGGTGGACTTCATGGAACCCAACAGGGCAACCCTACAGGCATCCATAGAGGGACTTGTCAGCCGTGGGACTGCCCCCTAGCAGTTTCCAATGGGGCTACTTTCCTTCTGTCCTACCAATCAGGAAGGGGACCAACAAGCACCCTGGCCGGTATGCTTCTTACTTGACGTTGTCCAACCGTGATGTTGTCCTTCATGATAGGTAAAGGAGACCTGTTCATAGTAGATGAGGTGTTAGACCTGGAGTTTTAGCTGTTGCTGTACTGCCCCACACCTGGCTCCTGCCCAGGGGTGCGAATGTTACCTGATTATGGAACATTCCATGCCTTGGTCTCAGAGAACAGGGTCCATCTTTGATGGAGAGCTAGCCCATCTATTACACTATATACATTATGTGTGATTGTGTCCCTAGGTTAAATGGTGCAATATCCTGAGCTGGTTTCTGCATGGCTACCCCAAGATCCTGATCCGGATTAAACAGAGTTGGTGTGCAAGATTGTAATCTTGCTTGCTTCTTAAAGCAGATTTTATGGATGTTTTGGGGGGGAGAAAAAGTTCTAATTTTCAATATTCTTTTTTTTCTCAACATAAAGCCCTCTTTTCCAGAGAAGACCTGGGGCCTCATGTATAACGCCGTGCGTAGAACTCGCACTATAACATGGCGTAAGCACAAAAGCTGAAATGTGCTTACGCACAGAAAAATCCAGATGCAGGAACCTGTGCGTACTCCAACTTCCACGTTCTTCCGCTACATAAATCCCGATCAGCATGAAAAGTAACACTCGTGCACGCGCTTAATGTAACGCCCCAACTCCTCCCAGAATTACTCTTTGAATATGCAAATGAATATAAATTGCCCTTAAGCTTATCCTTCTGTGAAAAGACAATTGGAAAAGCACGGGGGAAAATATAAGAATTTCAGCGAATACCAAGTGGAGGCAAAGGAAAAACATACTATTTGTTCAAATAAGCCGTGGTATAATCAACAAAAGAAAGTTGATCGAGTGACATAGCGTGTTGGAGAAAATTGAAAGCTCACGTTCACAAAGTCGCACAGTGCCAGAAATAAAAAAGAAGTCACATATCAAAGTCGCTGTGAAAAGCCGAGTTGTAGCCCACTGTCTGAGTGTCATATGAAAGATTATTAGGGTACAGAGAAAAAAAGGCACACAGTGGGGAAAAAGCACGAAATGTCAACTTCAATCTCGACATTTCCACTTTAATCACATAGTTTATTTTGTCATTAAAGTAGAACATCATAAACTTCATCTTAAAATCATTTAATTAACCAGTTTCTCAAATCACATTGTAATTAAAGTAGCACGTTAAATGCTTTGTTTTGTATTTGATCTTCTATGTCCTCTATGTGTGTGAATCACTACTTGCTTTTTAAACCGGCTCTCTTCCTCCAACTGGACACACAATTCATTACATTCGTATATCGGATATTACAGCTCTCTGAATAACTAAAATACTGAGATGTATATGTGATATCATTTTTATGATGATAGGAGTTAAAGCACGTTATTAAACATGAGCTTCATGGCGCAGTGATTGTGTGCGACCTTCAATGAAATTATTTATTGCAGCAGTACTCATGGACGGCTCTATGTCCAATAGAAAAAGTCGAATGTCAATATGTTATCTTATGCATGGTGGATCGCCACACAATCAGCTCTGTAATAGATGTTAAGCTATCTGTAAGCTTAGAGCGCTGATTCTTCAAAACGTTAAAGGAACATTGAAATATCTTCATAGTACATGTTTAATTATTCTATCCTTCACTCCAGTCCCAGTGAAGAATTTAGATTATTTAAATGAAGTTAAAGTTTTATCTGTTAAATATAATAAACATATTTTGCTGCATTTCATCTTAAAAATGATATCGTCATCATATGTAAATACACGCTTTATAAAGTGGCTCAGGTTGTGCGATATTATAACTATAGTGCAAGTTTACAGTGAGGTAATTGTACTTATAAGTACAAACACTTCTACAAGGAGCGCTTGATTGAGTGCGTTTATAGTTCTTGGGATGAAACTGTTTCTGAACTGCGAGATCCGTACAGGAAAGGCTTTGAAACGTTTTGCTGTGGCCGAGACAGTGTGTGCTTAATGCCGTATACCGATAATTCTCTTTCCGATCAGCTGCTGCTGTGATTCACACTCAGATACAGTGATATAAATACTCTGAGTGGTGCAGTGAGAGTAATATGGAAAAAGATGATCCGCTGCGGCAACTCCTAACGGGAGCAGCGGAAAGAAGAAGAAGGTGCAGCGAGAGTAACGTTAAAGCAGCTATGGTATTTAGAATAATTTGACCATTCCGTGGACCATTATATTGTTACTGGTTAATTACAATCAGATGCATTACACTAATAAACAATATGCGGTTAGTTTCAGTGTATTTATAAAGCCGCGTCAGGAAAATAAGGTGTAACCACACAGGAACAGTAGCACTGCTTTGACGCTGGGTGCTGCCAGTCTGCAAAAGCGAGCGGAGAACTTGCGTACGACAAGGTATGAGGTACCGTGGAAAAGTGCTTGGCTTTACGCCAAGTGTAGGTTTTATACATCACGATTTGAACGTGGAAAAGTTCTTACGCAACATTTCTGTGCGTACGCACCATTTATACATGGGGCCCCTGGTCAATATTCAGTTATGCTTTTGTAAATTTATACATTGGCTTTGAGCTGCTGTTAAACTTCAAGAAATTTGAAAAGTGAATGAAGCCATCTGGTATTAGCCTTAGTGAAAATGTCTTTTACTGAAGTGCCCCTTGGAGATTTTCATGTCAATACAATTGTGTCTTTTCAAGTCCATTAACACAGAATGTTATTCACTGGCACTTTAAAATAAAGATGTGATTACAGACAAGGATTTAACAGTAGAGAAAAAGGATTTCTAATTCTTGAATTTGCCTATTTCTAAAACATAAACCAGTGGGTTATTAGATTTCTGCATTAAGCTTCATTACCACAAAGCCTTCATTTAATTTAAGAAAGTCTGGACTGAGTTAGAGAAGAAATAAAGCAGTTAATAAATTAATTAATCAATTGAATTTATTTATCTTGTTTCAAGTACTTAATGCGACCGACTAATGTTTTGCTGAATCCTGAGAACTCTACAGCCTGTCTCACTCTTTCAGTATCTTCTGGTGTTCTTACAGTTGTCAGTATTCCAACAAAAATGACATTTTCATGACCAGTAAGTTGAAATTTAGTAAACCTTTTTAAAATCGTGTCCTGAGAAATAATTCTTTCTGAAGCATGTTAAACTTAATATGAAATCTTCTTTGCACATATTAATACAATGCATACTGTACTGGCTAACCTGCAATGAGACTTACCACTTGTCCATAGTCACTGAAACTGCTGATTGTGTACAACACATCCACAACACTTTATACACCTCCAACATATTCACTCACTCATCACAAAGCCTTGAAGAACCTCATATCACTGCGCTGCAAATATTAATGGCCAGCCACCTGCCTTCTGGAATCTGACAGTCTGTCCGCTGTATAATGCCTTTATCTTGGCATTTCTCTTACCGTTAACTTCTTTGTGAATTCCAAAAACATGAATGGTCACTGACATTTTAGAAATGACTACACCATGTAACAGCCATGCTCACCTCTTCTTTTGGGTAGCTCCATTCACATAGTAAATTTGGTAGAACTTCAAGTCACAGTGTACATGAATAATAGACATGTGTTTGGCTTTGGCCTTTGCCCCTTGGGAAGCTTACACTCAGTGACAAACACAAAACATATTGCCTTCTTTTGATTACTTGATCCCCAAGGTACCATGGGGAAGGTTAATTTCACTTAGACCTTTTATTATTATTATTGTGAAACTCTTTAGTTAGCTTATATAGTTCTGAAAGCCAGGTTATGGTTTGTTGATAAAGTTGTAGAGGGACTACACAAAATGTCAGTCATGCTTGTTCTATGTTTATATGATTTGTGTCTGTCTGACCCTTTTGCTGTATATTTAAACATACTTGAAAGTGTTTCCCTCTGCAAACAGTAAGGGTATCATAAACAGCAACATTCCACCTTTTTCTGGTGGGTGGTGGAGATCTATTCTATTGTCTAGTTCCAGGTTGTACAAGTTTAACAAAAGAAGCATGTATTTCAATAAAAGAAAGAAAAAGAACGCCAGTGGTGAATACCTGGATCATGATCATCATCACAACACTGCTGTCATTCACCGAAAAAGAACAAGCTATCATCACGGTCATTTCCCCATCTTCTACTCATAGCTTTCGGTTTTTCGGTTTGCTTTCTGGAATCATGGGTGAGATTGTTCTAGTTTATGTTTGAATTGTGTTATCTGTTTAAATTTTCTCACTTGGATTTGCTAGCTTCCATTAATTTGTAATTTCTGCAATAACCATGTTTTTATTTTGGACTTGTGTGCTTGTGTGTATATATATGTTGTAAATAAGGCAAGTAAGATCGGGAACTAATTTGTGTGTGTGTGTTTTTTTTTTTTTTTATTCAGTTGATTGAGCTGCCTAGTGGGAAATCCTGAGACTTTGCGGGATCCCCTCAAAGTTGCTGGATATCATGGCTGGCCTGCACACTGGTACTGGGAATGCTATGCAGAGTGGGGGCAGAACCATGTCATTTTTCCCAGTTGATTCTGGGGTTTGTCAGGGGTGTGTTCTTTCTCCTACTCTGATCAATGCCTGCATGGACTGGGTGTTGGGCAAGGTCGTGGGGTCCAGTGGCTTGTGGGGCATCTGTTGGTGAAGAGAGATTCACTGATCTTGACTTTGCTAATGATGCTGTGATCTTTGTGGAGTCAATTGAGGCTCTGATCAGGGCGCTTGAGAGAATGAATGAGGAATCTGAGTGTCTGGGGTTACGAATGTCCTGGATAAAGATGACCTCTTGGGCACAGCTATCAGCAGTGTGTCTGTCTGTGTGGAGAGTGTTGACCTCTTTTAAAGGTTTACTTACCTCGGCAGTGACATTCATGTCTCTGACTCTTCCTATGAAGTCAGTAGATGGATTTGAAGAGAATGACGGGTGGTTATGAGATCAATGGAAAGGAGTGTGTGGTGCTTCCGATATCTATGCAAAAGGATGAAGGCCCAATTCTTTAGAGCCTTGCTGCTTCATGTCTTGCTATATGGTTGTGAGACATGGATGCTATCCACTGACTTAAGATGACGACTGGACTCCTTTGGTACTGTGTCTCTTCTTAGAATCTTTGGGTACCGCTGGTTTGACTGTGTTGAATGAGCGGTTGCTCATGGAGTCCCGAATGAGGCACATTACATGCATTGTGAGGGAGCGTCAGTTAAAGCACTGTGACCATATAGTGTGATTCCCTGAGGGTGATCCAGCTCACAGGATCTTCATTGTTGAGGACTGGAGTGGCTGGACCAGGCCAAGGGGTCGCCCATGTAACACCTGGCTGCGGCAGATAGAGGGTCATTTCCGGAGGGTGAGACTGTACTGCTTGTCTCCCTGAGAGGGTTGCCAACCAAGATCCCAAGCTGTTTCATTGTATGGTGGGTGCAGCAACACTTTGTAACAGTGCATGCTACCTGACCTGACCTGTACATAGTCACATTTGATTTGGGATCAGGGAAGTCTGGGTGTGTTTAACTTTTAATATTTTAACATACTTATTTTACATTTACAGAATCTTTTTGACTTGTTTATCTGTTTGCTATTTCATTGATTTGGGGAGTTTATGTACAGGTGTGGTAAGACACTTAAAGGTAAGTATGGTGTGGCGTACCTTGAGTGTGTAACTTGCCATACCCCAAGTGTGAGTGCAAAGTTCTTAATCTTTTGTAAACGGACCCACTTCTATAATGGGCATACAGTTAATAACCTCACATTTATACCATGTACGAATATTGTGACTTGACTAGTAACGCTCTCTCGCACCCTGTAACTTCTAAGTGCAGCGCATCTCTGTATTCTTCATTAGTTCCATCAGATTGGTCTTTTCCGGAAACAAGTAAAGCCACCATATGCATGGGTGTGTACGCAACACACTACACTCGCAGGGCTTCTTCCTAAACACCCACCCTCTATTCCTCCAGTCCATGCGTTTTAAACCGCTGCCGGGGTTTCAGGAAGAGACCAAAAGGTATTGGACAAAAGACTAAGAGAAAACAAAAAGCTAAAATTGATGTTATCTATTCAGCAGCTTAGCAGCACAAGGTAACTGAAGTTTCATAAGTAATTTAAACGTTGTAATGAGTACTGCGACAGTGGAGACAGACAGACAGCTACACATACATATGCAGGCCACCACAGCGACTGGGCTCCACATGTTTGAGAAGTGCCTCTGTCTGCTACAATATCTTTCTGACATTTTAACTATTGTATCATGGTAAGAGTTTAGATAGGCATTGTGGTCTATGGATATTCAATGCGTTAAAACACGGGGGCCGTTTTGTCACGGAATGTTTGCATTTCCAATTTGACAGTAACGTTACATTTCTTTTTTGTTATTCATTTAGAGGTACAGTCAGAAGGTGGATGTTGTGCAGCCTCATCTACTGGTGTTAGGCAGATTAATTGATTTGGGTGTTTTGAGTACTGAAATCCTTATCTCCTGTGGCTCTTCGTTATCTGCTCTCTTAACAGTAGTCCTTTAGACTGAGTGTGACACACCCATCCATCCATTATCCAACCCACTATATCCTAACTACAGGGTCACACACACCATTTACATCAAATGCATATTCTGCAGTCCATCTTTTCATGAATATAGCCGCCAGTTCATTGACTCCTGCACTATCGTCGTAATGCTGAACATCAGAGTGCAGACGCAGTATCTGTTCACTATTACCATTGAATGCCAATGTATAATCTGATGCTGCAGAAAGGTTTTTCCCTTGCATCAGGTTATGTTTATTGTTAAAATGTGCTCTGTTGTCTCTGTACATGTGTCACATTTATATGTCTAATATGGGTTTTTAAGAGACTTTTTGGCTGTGGACAGTTCATCGTGAACAGAAGCTTACACTCTCTGTCGGACCAGGTTAACGAGAGCACCTCAGATCTTTGCAGTTCAAAATCAATGCCTCTACTTTGAGCAGCACCTTCACGAGGCATTGGTTTGGTTTGCAAATGCGACACCCAGTCTAATTGTTCCCAGCCAGTTTTGAGTAAAATTCTCTCATAGTTGTCTTCAGATGTATATATTACATGCCTGGCTTCAGTTAGACTAAGTACAATTTTATTACTTATTTTTTAATTTTAATTAAAATTATTATTTACACTTCCAGTTCAAGCTTTTCCCAGTTAGGTCTGTGCAGGGCAAGCTAGCAAAGAGGTATGTAAAGTCCAGCACCATTTGTTCCCTCAAAGGTAGCCACAGTAATCTGAAAAAGAGAAAGCAGATGAATTTCAAAAATTCACTAAGCACAAGAGCTTCACCTACCTGAAGAAATCTGCCTGATAGCACTAAATTTAAAAAAGCCAGAAAGGAAACCTTACATGTGCTTTATCTACTTTGGGGAAAAGAAGCCAGCAGTATGGTTGGTCTGTTTCAAAGAAGAGCAGAGTCCTGGTGTAAAAAAAAAAAGAAAAAATCCAGCAAACCATTTTTTTTTCTTTTGTTTTCTCACCTCTCGCCCTCCAGTAAATACTTTACCACATGGCAGTAGTGCTGCTACCAGATAGTCCCAAAGTCCTGTGTTTGAGTTGTGCAGTGTGTGTATAGCCTGCATTTTCTTTCTGTATTACAGTGGTTTGTCCCTTTTCACCTCAAACCTGTTTGATGCTAAACATGAGCTGAGTTAATTTTTAATATATTTTCCTGGGCAGCATTTAGCTGTAAGGCTGTCTGTTTACTGAACATTTAAATCTAAGGAGTTCATCAGGTAAGCTGATTTGTATTTTCTATTACAAGCATGAAAATCCTCATTCTTGTTTATTGTGGCAATGTGTTGCACGTTGGTTGGACGTGCAAGTAAGAATTGCACTTGACGATGCTACTACTGAAATATACAAATCTAATAAACATGTAGTGATGTGACTGCTGACTGAAGCTTTTCTAAGACAGTGCTGTTTGGTTTATTCTTCTTCAACCTTTATGTCTTCCTTTTAGAGTAAGCCTCTCTTGTTTTTTTAACCTGGCATACTTTGGGCTATGAGACTGTCCTCTGCATCAAAAGGTACACACATTGCAAAGAGTTTTCCACTTCTTTGATGAATGATATCTGTTATCTGCTACATGAAATGCGGGTATTCATCCATCCAGTTTCTAACTAGGTTGTGCACTTCATGACTGCAAGGCACACTTAAGCACACACCCACATTCAGTTAATGCTGGAGCTGCAGATTTAACTAAAAATGCATGTCTGTGGTATGTGGGAGAAAAACAAAGAAAGTACACAGACAAGGAGAGACCATGCAAACTTCATACAGGCATTGACGATGCTAGGATGTCATGTTTCAGTTCAAGATAAACCTAATTTTCTTTAATCGCTATTAGCTTGGTTCCTCTTATTGAAATATTACTCCAGTTTAGAACCTACTTTGTGGAGAGGTGTTGGTCATGTTATGCAATTTCTTTTTCAGTGCGCCTTCCTGTATTTCTGGTGGGGACCAGTTAACAGCAGAGAGACCCATGGTGAAGATAGAGATATTACAATTATTTGTTCTCCAAAGAAAGGTAATATTTATCTACTGTATATATAAATTGGCATATCTAAAGTGTGGTTCAGTTCTGCCTAACAAGTTAACAGAGCCTGGCATAGTGGTGCAGATCTGGATTTGAATTAAGTCCTAGCGCATATTTTGTCTGTTCTGTGAGTCTGTATAGGTTTTTCTTTGGGTTCTTCAGTTTTCCTCCCACATCCCCGTCATGGACTGGTATTCTGATCTGGGTTGGTTTCTTTCTTTCACGCATTGTTGTCCCACAACAAAACAACTGGATAAGGCACGTTCAGGCATTTAAACTGCAGCACCTGCAGTATCAGTATGTTGAGTGTGGGGCAAAATAAATAGCACCTCTGTGTTTAACTGAGCATGATTGCAAAGTGGTCTGTTAAGGATTTCAGGGTGTAGGTCAATCTGAGAGCCCATCCCTAGATTGTACACTTATTGGTAAAATACCTGGTATGAAAGGATCATGGAAAGGTACAGTGGAGGCAGCTACTTCATGTATGTTGCTGACTATAAAGTGCAAAGCATCAAATCCTGAAACACAATATGAATATGGAGGCTGGTGGCTTTTATGAGAAGATGTTTTACTTTGGTTGCTTGGCCTGCCCATTGGCTGTCTTGCTCCTTTCAGTTTCAGTTTTGGGTGCTAGTTACCCACGTTTCTCAATTTCATCAATAAAGAAGGTTAGGTAGGGCTTTGTTTTTCACCTGCTGGAACCACCTGCACCTTTCAGTCAGTCTCCAGCTACCCCGTGTTATAAAGGTGCCATGCTACATTTTGCCTTTCTGAGTACTAAGGCCCAGGGGAACTTTGTTCTGCGTTAAGACCTGAGAAGTGGTTTGATTCTTCCTGGTTGAAGTGCATCACTTACATGTACCTATCAGCTAATCATTGATGTGGACAGAGAGGAATGGACATGACCTTGGCAACTGCATACATCTGACTTTCGTTGAACCTGCATTATCCAGGTCAGATTTACAGGGGTTTTATGAAGTGTTGTGCTGGTAGCGAGGCAGGTGTTTAATGTTAGCTGATGAGCAGCAGGTTTAGGCTGGGGTCTTCAGTCTCAGTCCAGGAGGGCTGCAGTGGTTGCAGGTTTTACTCCAACTATTCTCCACATTAAAAGCCAGTTACTGTTATTAATGAAATAAGGTGTTTAATTCTGTGCCTCATCAGTGCTCCCATTTTGCCTTGTCATACATTTCTAATATTATAAACATGTAAGCACTCTGGTCTTCCAGGATAGAGAATTGTGACCCATGGCTTATAATGCATTGCTATATGTGAAAGATGAACGAGAAAAAAAATCCATTTTATGAACCTTTTTTAGCATTATGGAGTCAAAGGGAATCAAGATATGTCCCTACAGCTCTGAGTGCAAGTCGGAGACCAAGCTGGAACTGAAAACCAGTCCATTGTGGAGCACATTCGCTCACACAGGCACTCAGTTGTGCATTTTGCAATCTTTATTCTGAAGGTGATATGGCTGTAAGCCAAACTATTCATGGTTTAGCACAAACTTGAATTATTCCCAAATCTATTTTATTTTTTTTTCTCCACCTTCCTTCCTTTCTTTCATGAAACTATTCTTGCCATTTCCATCCATTATTTTAATTAAATGTGGAGATTCCCAGTATCCTAAAATATCTGCACAAGCCAGGTCTGAGGATTTGCAAGTGCATCCAAGGAACTCAAATCATCAAAGCATCTGCACTCAGATTTCTGTCTGTTCTACTCTCCAGTCATGCAAATGAATACTTGGACTTCTAGGTATTGTGAATAGCAGGATGAAGCAAGAGACTGACCTGACTCTCTATCACATGCTCGTCACCTGTCACTACAGGCTAAACGATCAACAGTAGACAAGGATGGGACAATTTGTCCAGGCATTTATATTCCTCTTGTTAAATCTGTCTTTCTCCATTACGTAAATCTGCTCATTATCACTAGGGAAGTGATGTACTCACATTTTAAACAGTTACATTAATAAACACAATAGGAAGTTGGCAGTGCTGGAAATAAATGTTAGCATCCGCTTCAGTTGGTCTAAAATTGCATTCATTTGCTGTTAGTTTGGATTCTTTATTCTAGCTCCTGGTATTTCACCAGTACAATCTTCAAATCTACTGACTATTGGATATTTGATAGTGCAGGCATTTGTCTGAAAGAGGCAAACAAGACTATTTAATTAACAGACATTCTGCCTGACTAACTTCTTTTAAAAGACACTTAACTCCCTTTCTTCTACCAGTCTGCCACTTTCAGAGCCATGGTAATATTTCCACTCTGTTTTTCAATCTACAGCTCAGTGACCATCAGGAAAACCAAACTTTAATGGACTTGATCTAAAGTATAAAGCTTTGTGTCTTTTCACCTTCACTGTGAAACTCAGCCCAAATCTTTCAGTGGGAATGTCTTAATGTACCTCTATGGTTATATTTAATAAACAGGTGGTTTGCATTTGAATTTGTCAAAGTTGGTTTTTTTTTTGCTTTAAATTCTTTCACTCTCATTCCAAGAAGTGACTTATTTAATCATCTATTTATTTTTTGAACCTGCTTTTTCCAGTGCATGGATATATACAGTACATGCATACCCTAGGTCACTCCACTGAGGTTACTGTATTGTCCTTCATTGCCAGCCGATGTTGTCGTGGGTCTTTTTCTGACAGACTTTCCGTATACTAGCATGTCACATAGCCACTATGCCGCTCTCCAAGCAAAGGACCTGAAGTCCACACCAACAATTTGTGGTCATGTATGACTTTCTATTGCGGTTGGAGTGAATGACTTGCATTTGTGATATAAAAATGATCAGTCTGCCTGTGCGATGTGCTTAACTGTCAGGAGAGCTTGCCTCTGTTCAATTCCTGTTGGAAATACCGAATGTCCACACAGCTTTTCTTTTCCTGTGGCCTTGTTGCTGCTTGCCATGAGAAGGACCTGAAGCCCAGTTACATGGGTGAGGTAGCCCACACCTTGGGTCAAATATTACTTCATAAGCCCAGGGGTTCGTGGATTTTTACATGACATGACAGACAGACACTTAGCATTTTACATATGCAATACAGAATATACTGTGTATATATTATGACTGGCAGTGAGGAAGCAGTAGGATGCATGGAGAAATACTGGGGTAACAATCCAGTAAGCCTTAAATTAAAAATTAAAAAGCCAAAAATGGGTTCTTAAGCTCACAACTAAACAGAAACCAACTAAAGGTCAGTCTTGCAGGCTTTCTTGCTCTCTGCTCTGTCTCTGTTTTGCTCTGGTATGCCTCTCTGGCTCTTAGCGGACTCGGCTCCAGGTCTGTTTAAAGACACCACCTTTCCATACTGTTGTTATATGATGGATCGGCCAGAAGTAGCGGAAGTTGTTCCAAATGTCACGGTAGGACAGGAGTGCCCTCACTGGGTGTCTTCTATGGGCTGTGGAGAATGGGCAGGAGGCTGTTAGCCACTGTGCCCCATCTGTTCCAGAGTGGTAATCCTTACCTCATTTGTGCTTGTCTGGGGACTCCAGGACACACACAGTTGGCTGCATATATTAGCTACAACATTAAAACCACCTGCCTAATACTGTGTAGGTCCAGTTCTGATCCATTAAGGCATGAATTCCACAAGACCTTTAAGCTTGTCCTGTGGTATCTGGCACCAAAATGTTAGCAGCAGATCCTTTTAAGCCCTGTAAGTTAAAAGGTGGGGCCTCCAGAGATTTGATTTGTTTTTCCAACACATCCTACAGACGCTTGATAGGATTGAGATCTGGGTAATCTGGAGACAAAGACGACACCTTGCACTATCCTGCTGAAAATGGTCACTGCCATCAGGGATTTCAGTTCTCATGAAGGAGTGTGCATGATCGACAACAATCTTTAGTTAGGGTGTACATTTCAGATTAGCATCCACATTATTGCCAGCACCCAAGGATTCCCAGCAGAACATTGTTCAGAACATCACACTGCCCCTACCCTCTTCCCAAGTAAATGATGCTCCTGCACTTATTCATCCACTTGATTTAAAAGAAAATGTGACTCATCAGGCCAGGCCACTTTCATCCATTGCTCTATGATCCAGTTCTGATGCTCAGGTCCCATTTTAGGTGCTATTGGCAGTGGGTAGGGGGTTGGCATGGGTATTCTGATGGATTTGGGGCTTTGTAGCCAGCTGTGATACACTGTGTATTTTGAAACTTTTCTTTCATGTCCAGCATTAAGATATTCAGCAATTTCAATTTGTGCCACAGTAGCTTTTCTGTGGGATTGGACCAGATGAGCAGAGCAAACCATTTCCTACACAGATCAATGAGCCTTGGCTGCCCATGGCACTGTCACCAGTTCATGGGTTATCATCCTTTGGACCACTTTTGTTAGGTACTAACCATTACATACCAGGAACACCCCACAAGACCTGCCATTTTGGAGATACTCAGACCCGCTTGTCTACCCATCACAATTTGGACCTTGCCAAAATCGCTCAGATCCTTTTGCTTGCCAATTTTTCCTGCTCCCATCACATCACCTTCAATAACTGGCAGTTACTTTGCTTTATCCTATTGTACTGGACTCTTTGTCCACAAAGAGATGCATAAAAATCATATACTTTATTACAAAGACTGCATAGCCCAAACCAAATCTAACTATTACACTCAGTTAATTTATTGTAATAAAGGTAACACCAAGTCTTTGTTTTCATTACTTAATAATGTTACACAACTTCCAGACTCTTTACCATCTTACCTTTACTCGACTGCTTTCTGTAATTCTCTTATGTCCTTTTTTAATGAGATAATCCAGAGGATACATCAGCACCTCGGTCCAGATTCTCTCTGTATTTCTTTTGAACCGCACTCGTGTATTCAGTCTTTTTCTTCTTTCCAGCTTCCCACTTCCTCAGAAATCTCAGATCTCATCTGCAAATCTAAGTCATCTATTTTGTCAGCCGTCCCCATTCTGGGTAAAGCCTGCCTCCCCTCTTTGGTCCCTCTCATTTCATAACTCTTCCAATAACCCCAATACTGAAAAAACTTGGTGCTGATCCTACTAATTTCAATAATTTTCTCCCTATTTCTAATTTGTCCTTTATCTTCAAAATTCATGAAAAAATAGTAGCTATCCAACTTCACTCCCACTTATCTATAGGAAAAGTTCCAGTCTGGTTTTCGCCCCTTCCACAGTACAGAAACGGCACTTGTTAAAATTACCAATGACCTTCTTATGGCTGCTGACTCCGGTCTAATTACTATTCTCATCCTCCTTGATCTGAGTGCGGCCTTTGATACTATTTGTCATATCACTCTCCTTACTAGATTATCTTTGATTGGAATTACCCACACTTCACTTATTGGTTCAGATCCTATTTCTCAGGCCGCACTTAATTCATTCAGCTTAAAACCTTCACATCCCAACCCACCACTGTTACTTCAGGTGTGCCCCAGGGCTCTGTCCTTGGGCCTCTCTTTTTATTATTTACCTTCTTCCCTTTGGCAATATCTTTCATAAATATAACATTAACATTAATTTGAACTGTTATGCTGATGACACCCAGCTCTACCTTGCTAGTAAACCCACCTCTTCTTTTCCACCATCTTCGCTTATTGACTGCATTGCTGAAATTAAATCCTGGTTTTCTTCAAATTTTCTTAAATTAATCAGTGACAAAACTGAGGTTCTCCTCATTGGCTCATAATCATCATTATCCAAAGTCGATAAAAATTTCTCTTGTTATTGAAAGCTCCGTTGTTTCCCCATCACCTCAGGTCAAGAGTATGGGTGTCATCCTCAACAGTACTCTATCATTCCAGTCTCACATTAATAACATCACCCGGTAATATTAATCGCATCCGCCCCTCCTTCACTCCCCATACCACAGCCATTCTTTTTCACAGTCTTGTTACTTCTTGTCTGGACTATTGTAATTCACTCCTCTTTGGTCTCTCCATAAGCTTCTGCTAGTCCAGAATTCTGCAGCTCCCATCATTACTCGAACCTCATTTATTCACCATATTACTCCGGTCTTGCAGCAGTTTCATTGGCTCCCAATTAAGTTCTGAATTGATTTTAAAATTCTGCTATTAACATTTAAGGCCATTCATAACCTCACCGCTCTGTATCCATCCAACCTTCTTCATGTTGCAATTCCTTCCTGTAACCTTAGATCATCTTCCTCCATCCACCTGACCATCCCTCTCGCCCGTCTAACCTCCATGGGGAGCAGAGCATTCAGCCGTTCTGCTCCCAAGCTCTGGAACTCACTATCTGCTGAGCTCAGAAATATCAAATCATTTTCAACCTTCAAATGTAAACTTAAAACACATCTGTTTAAAATGGCTTTTTCTCTATGATTACAGTGGCTTTGTTTGGTTTTAATTTTTATATTTTCTGATGTTGTAAGTTGTTTATAATGTGTTTTTTATTTATTATTTGTTCAGTGTCCTTGAGTTCTTAGAAAGGCGTTTTGTATAAATAAAATTTATTATTATTATTAAAACAAAAGCATAGCTTTCTGTTTGCCATATCTGTAAGAAAAGAAATAGAACATTTTTTAAATGTACAGAAGCAATTAAAAAACAAAATGTTAGGTTGCATTTTAAATAATGTTCAATTCAAGAGATGTTATGCTTAGGCCATGTAGTGCTCTATAATGCAGCAGTAGAAGCTGTGCAGAAGAGAGCAGATACATCCAGGAATTGTCTGCCCATTGTCTGTACCTGATGTGTCCAGTCGTGGGTTGTGGGACTGAAGCATTAGGGCAGAATGAAGAAACCGATCCATGCGGCAAGGTGTCAGACCACCACTAGACACATTCACATACATCTGCATTCATTCATTATGGAGCTCCCAATCAACCCGACATTTTATTTTAATTAATTTAATGTGTAATGATGGCCATAATTAAGAAAAAGAAACTCATTAGCGGTGCAGTTATTATTTTGTGGCAGCTTTCTGTAAACTCCAAATGTTATTTTCCCTCTATTGTTAAATTTTTATTTTATTTTCTATTTAAAATTTCTGGTATCTCTGATTCACCTCTTGAGGCAAAGGGCAGTTTTTTTTTTGCCTGGGGAGCATTGCATAGTTTTTGAATGAAACAAGTTAATAGCTCAGCATTCATTAATCAATGCAGCGTAATTTCCATCATTAGGCTTTCATCATAAAGATGATCAAATGCCCACCTTTGCTCATTGTGCCTCAAAGCGTCGGGTAGCCCTGTCCTCTCCTGAAGCTATATGTATAAATTATGAAATGAAAGCGTAGCATTCACTGTAACACTCAAAGCCATATATTCCATTCTTTATCTATAAAAGTAGTTTTCTGGTTCTGCTTTATTCTTACCTAAAACCACCCTAGGCCTTTTGATGTGCTGCTCTGCCATTACCTTTACTTTAATGACGATGTGTACTGAGCCAGTAGATTGAACTTGCACTTTATTTGGTGTTCTTTGTGCTGCTTTCTAAGGTGTATTGCACAATACGAAAGATGGTACGTACGTGGAGATTGACTGAGCATGGCTTGTTAGTGGGTATTACATTTTCCACACAATATACAGATGTGAGGCCATTTTCTTCTGATGATCAAAGACCGTTTGTAACAGGTGTTGGTGTATGTGCTAGTTATTAGCAGGTGTGGACGGATGAACCTTCCAGAAGCATTCAGGACTGAAGCTGGACAATCCATGTTTGCTCAGCTCATTTGTTTCAATGTCATTCTCTTGTTGAATTTTATCTCACTACAATAAGGTAAATAGACATGATTTCTCGATCTAGGAACTGGGAATTATTGTATAGTCTTATATGTGCTTGAAAGCTTTTCTGTTCCAATATTTTTAATACTGTAACAAATAAAATGTTATAAATGGGTGGATAATGGAGGAGTCCGTTACTGTGTTTTATGGAGTTTGAACAGTATGCCCATTAACAGAAATTGATTGGAATTGGAATTAAATGTATTTTTACAGTATATTTCCTAACAGTCAATACACCCATTTAATGGCATTAGTAATTAAGTTGCATCTATATAATAAGCTCCCACATGTTTTCTATGAGTTTGGTGTTCATTTGAATTTTACCTCAAAAACAGCTTATAACAAGTGAGTTTGTGAAAGTGCTCTGCAATAGACTGATGTCCCATTCAGGTTTGTTTCATGTGTTGTTTCCCTGATACTGTAATGGAAAAAATGGATGGAACAGCAATATTAAAGAATACACCATATCAATAATTGAAAAGCTGAAAACAATAACATTACACTGGAATGCAACAGTTAAAAAAGGACAGAATATAGGTGGAACCATTGTTTCCTGAAATTCACACTATACATCCATAAATTCTCAGACCTGCCTAATCCAATCTAAGGTTGCAGGGGGCTGGAGGACTGAATGCAGGAAACAACTCAGGATAGGAAACCAGTCCATCACAGATCACACACACACACACCGACCCTTTGTCAAAACTGGGACCAGTTTAATGTCTCTGATCTACCTAACCTGCACACCTTATGTAGACAAGGGAAAAGTATGAAAGCTCCACAGAGGTAGTGAACAGCCATAGGATTGAAACCAAGGATGTTGGATCCATGCAGATCAAGCATTAAACTCCACCATTTAATCCTGTGTTGTTGAATATAAATATATAGTCATTTAGAAAGAGGCTACAGAGTGGCACAGGGGTTATTGCTGCTGTCTCACAGGTAGTCTGCTTCCATTCCTGACCAAATACAATTCAGTTACGCTCATCACAGTTTTATTAAATGTAAGTATTAGAAGTTAATAGATATACTTTATATAAACGTTCTGTGTTTAACATGTGGCAATATAGACTTCCATATTCCCAGTTCAATTAGATGGCCAACTTTCTCTTCACCTCTCTTATTAAGGACACCAAATCCCTATGCCGAGAGGGTGCATAATCCTTTAGGTTTTTTAATAATCTGCTCAGCTTTATGATGCAAGTATAATTATCATATAGGAAACAAATAATTTTGTGACTATGTATAATCTGTAGGGCTTGGTCCACGGGAGGAAAGTGCTGTAATTTCTCCTTTTGGTGGTATTGTACAGTACGTGTGCATTAATGCTGTAAACAATCATGAGGACAGGTTTGTCAACCCTGAAAATGCCAGACCTTTGCTAAGAGTTTTTGTAAAGTCATGTTTTCCTGGAGGGCTCTTATTGAAGCTTAACTGACCTGCTCAATCCAGAAATTTTCAATTAGAAATAGTTCCACCCCCTCTGCAATTATCTCACTTTCTGCTTTCAGCTACAGATCTATATGCGAATGTCTCCTGACGGTCATATGCCAGAAACTACTGTGTGTGGGATGGAATTCTGAATTCACATGTAATGTTTCCATGTGAATTAGGTTTTGTGCAGTAGAGAGATGTTCAATTATTTGCATCAAATGGTATTATTGTAATAACACAGGAATCTCCCTGCATGTGGGACATGACCATTGCCTTTGTTACCATCCTGATATACTTCATTATGACATATTTATTGTACACACATCTTGGTGATTACTTTAACTTAGTAAGGAAGTGCTGAGTTTCAAATGGCACACAGGCAAGGACTATTGCTTAAGTTAATTGGGGGCTTTAAATTATACCCGTATGAGTGAAAATTAATGTGTGGATAGGTACACCCAACTGGTATCTCATCAGGTGTTAATTCCTGTCTTGTGGTTAAAATTCATGCATTGGATCACCATTACCCTAAGTTAAATTAATAGGTTAAAAAACTGGCTCATTTGAAATGTTGACCCTGACATATTGTACATGTCTAATGATGTGCTTCAGTAATATCTGAAGACTAGTTCCTTCAGATAATGTAGATTTTGGTAATGTCCCACTGATTCTTTTTAAGTGTATCACCAAATATTTTCTGATTTTCCTAGTCAGAACTATCCCTTGTGAGAGCATTAAGAGTTTAGGGATGTTATTTGTAGTGGGAAGCACCTACCCCGGCTAACAGCTGGGTAACTGTTACCTGTATTGCTAGATCAGGGGTGGGCAAAGTCCGTCCTGGAGGGCAGCGGTGGCTTCAGGTTTTTGTTCCAACCCAATTGCTTAATTAGAAAGCAATTGTTGCCAATAACTTAATTTCATAGCTTGCTAGTGCTTTAACTCTGCCATGTCAGGTCATTCTCATATCCTAGATTTTTTTTTCCTTTCTAAGGATATCATCCAAATGATTTGAAGTCTAAAACAAGACGAGTAATTCTCAGTCCTTCACTTTCTTCTCTTCACTTTCCTTCCAAGTATTTAATTAAACCAAATATGCAGGATAAATACTCACAGGTGTAAATGGAAACATGCTAAATGGAGTACTGCTGGTTTCCTTTGTCATTTACATGTTATTGCTAATAAGGAGCAATTAAAAATGGAAACCACAGCTGTTTAATAAGGATTCAAAATCTTAACAAATGAGACAACGAAAATAAAGCAGAAGTGTTACTTGAACAATAAGTGCTTCTTATTAAGCAATTGGGTGGGAACAAAAACCCGCAGCCACTACAGCCCTCCAGGAACGACTTTGTTCACCACTGTAGTAGATCTTATTCATTTCTGTAGTTATTTAGCTTACCTCATTTGGCAGCGTTTATAAAATGTGAATAAAAGAAGTGGTTTGGCAGTGCAGAAGATGGTGCATAAAAAAGTAACAAGAGCTGTGGGAACTTCCAGTTTGAATTATTGTGATCAGGTAGGTCTATTTTGGGGGGTTTGCAGTAGCGTATATTATGCTCAGGACATTGTTTTATGTTGTTCACAATTTCCTTGGCCTGTTAAAAGAATGGGGATATTAATTTGGGGAGGTTTAGAAGCCAAGAAATGTAGTGGTCCAGCTTTTTTATGATTTTGTTCAGGATTGCTGAAGATGTTATTTTTGAGATGTATCTTCCTGTGGTACCATTTTGTTTTTATTATGGTTGACGCCATTGTTTGCTGTATGTGATGTAGGATTGCCAGGCTGTTGCTAGGTAGTATCACCTGGAATGTGTGTCATGTGACATCATTAACGCAACAGTATACATTGTAAGGTTTCTAAACTCTTTTGGGGCTCTCCTGAACAGGACAACATGCTGAAGAGCGTCCCAAAGTGCGATTGCCGTGTTTCTGAAAGACAGCCTATCAGTTGCCGGGGCAACTACAGGTTCCCAGCGCTGGAGCAGTTTGCTGTGAAAACAAAACCAAAAAGACCGTGGTCATGCTGTGAGCACCTGCCATCGAAGGGTGATGCAAAGAACATTGTAAATGCGGTATTAGATGACCACAACCCTGACTGATTGCTGTGTCTGTGTATAGGAGAGTGGTAGATCCCGTTACAATAAATAACCATGCTGTTCCTGTTTCAAGCAGAATAAAGTTGGTATTGAGACTCGGCCCCATGTTTTGGGGTGCAAGACAGGGACTCCCACGTCACAAAATATTAACATCAATCACTTGCTGACTGTCCAAGCTTGTGGATAAATCAAAACAAAAAAAACCTTTTATGATATTATCGTTAAAGATATCTGACTACAAATGTACAGTATTTCAGCTCTTCAGCTTTGATTTATGTCTTGCGTTTTGGCTTAGTCTATGTGAAATATTCTAGTTATTGATTTGGTCTCATGTCTTGATCTTTGTTTATTTAATTCCTGCTCTCCTGTTTATGTTCCTGGCTTGTTATTAAAATTATGATTCATCTTCTGATTTCATCTTGCTTTAAACTGGTGTTGCACTGTGCAGTCAGTACAGAATGATGATGTTGGTGGGCAGCATTTCTGGTGCCATTTCTTGTTGTCTGTTTCAATTCAGTCTCATTAGTGTCTTTCCCTCAACTTCTTTTTTTTATTGTGAGGACTGTGAAGGCAGCAGAATAATAACCACCAGGTTCTTGACGTTGGTCTTCAAACTCAAAAATAGGAGATCCTTACTCATGGACTGATCACTCCTGAACTTCTTCACCACTCTTTCACCAAGGGGAGGGAGGCAGGCATAGTTTCAGAATTGACTAAAGAGAAGACTGTCGTGTCTTGATTTTCACCATGCCCATGACTGTCATCTTTGTCACCTTAGACCCTTGCACTCCATTGGCCTTAATAAGCTTATTAAGCTTTGTTGTTGGTCTCAAACATTTAGTTTTTTGCATTGTGAGTTAATAAGCTGTATTTTTGTTCAGTTGGTTTTGTTATTTTATTGCTCTGATTTAATTTGACTTCTGTTTTCTCCCCTCCTTGACTACTTCATGGCTCTTCTTTTAGACTAGTAAACATAATCTCTTTGTTTCTGTACAAAACACTTTTTTGTGTCCTCCTATCACCCAAATCATGTTTTCAAGTCTATTTTTCAGCAGCTCATCTAAGAACCCTACTTCCCTCGCATATGAAGTACAGTTTTGCAGCTCTGCATATCTGCACACTCGATAGGTTGTTGGTTAACTGTGTAATGCAAACTGAAATAATGGCCATAGTTGAACTGGTGGAGTTTATGGCGGCATTGCAATATAAAAGAACTATGGGGCAACCTGTTTACTTTCTTCAGTTCAATTTGTCTCTAAAGTTCTTTGAAAACTGTAATTGTTAAGCTACAAGAAGAAGAAGATGTGGTCTATACCTTCACCAGAGGCAGCTGGTTAAAGAAATTTGGATGAGGGCGCAGTTTTTGGAATTGCGGTAAACTGTAGCAGCACTTCATAGCTCAGGAGAAAAGAAAAGAAAAAACACACATAAGCTCTAATGTCGCCTACACACTGCCTAATGGCACTATTTGAACATACATATTGCCCTCCTTTTCTTCAGGCCTGAATATTTCTCAGTTACTTTTCAATTAAACTGAGTCATTTCTGTCACTAGTCTCTTTTCCATTGACATCATGGCCATTGCATTCAACCTCTCCATGGCATTTCTGAGAAAGGTTTTATATATTTTGAAAAACTTAATAAAATGTAGAAAACTACATAAATCTTTAATGTTTTATAGGCTTCAGGACACTAACAGATTAAGAGTTTGTAATTTAGGCTTCTTAATGCATAATTTCAGAATCTAAACAGTACTTGAACATATTTACTGCATAACACATGTCACATGTCTTAAATTGTTCGTAATATAATTGTTAATATAACTGAAATCTAACTTTAAAACAATAGTTATAACTTTGAAATTCTAAAAAGTTACACAAGTTCCATATTGAAATTACACTTTTTCTGGTTTACTTATTGTACTTGTGGCAAAATAAACACCTTCTTGTTTTTTAAGTAAGTAAGTAAATATCTCTATACAGTATATAATCTTCATTTGGATCTTGATCTTTGTCCGTGAATGAATTAGAAGAAGAAGCACTAGATGGCAGTAGAGAAACAGCTAAAACATAGGCATTGCATTAAGAATCTCCTCCAGGCTTATACTACTGAAGACTGTAGTACTCCAGTCACACCTCAAAACACAGACATTCAAACTAAACAAATTGTTGTGCTTTAAATTAACTAAAGAGATCTTCATTTAGATCTTGATCTTTGTTTGTCCGTGAATTTCATGCATGTGTAGACCACCTTCCAGTTTAGTACGTTGTTGTTACTCACGGATGTCAACAATGTGCCGGAATAACGAAAGGGGTGGTGGACAGTGTTACGCTGGTTAGCTCCTGAGGCCTGGTTAGAGAATGAGATTGCCAAATATAAAAGGTACGTGCCTACGTAACATATGAATGAAAGAAAGACAGTGGGTAAAATGAATGACAATGTAACAGCACGTTCCGGAAATTATTATTGTTACATTGTAGCCGGCGAGTGCTGCGCGTCTCACAGTTGTACCGTGGCTTGCTCACATGTCAGTGAAGTGATCCCTATTTATGCTTTAAAGAGCCTGGATACCTATATGTCCCCCTTTTATAACCATTGCTCCGTGTACATTGCCTTACTCTTTGGATTGCCACAAAGGAACCTGCGAGATTGGAGAAAGGTTGAGAAGACATCGTGAGAGGAAACGATAGCGTCGTGAAAACGAGACGGACTGTGAACGGACAGAAGCAGAAATGCTCCTACACCACCACATGATTACTATTCGGACAGTGATTCCGAGTAGGCCGTTCCAATTGAATCAATGTCCAATGGTTTTCTTTTGAAATTTTGTTTCCCTTATAAAAAATCATAATGCTGTGCGACTAAGGGCCCAGTTCACGACTGGCAGCCGCGTTTAAACAGGAAGCTCTTCACAGACAACTTTAACACGCGCAACGTAGTTGGGCGCACACGGCTAGTAAATTATAAAGCACTTATCACAGACAACAATAACAAAGCGCTGAACAATAAAACATAGAATAAAATTAAACATTAAAACAAAATACAGAACAATGACAATATAAAAAACACCCACAGAAGGCAGTCTGAAAGTTGCAATTTTTTAAAAATTAAGTTAGAAAATGTATACATGGCATCTGGTGATCTGGGGAGTCCAAAAGCTTGTTCTGTGCAGTTTTTGGAGTTCCTTTAAATACAGTGGTATTCTCAAGGTGCTCTTTCAATACTCCATCGAGAGAGGCAACAAAATCCACCAACCCACTGAAAATCCCAGGCTTAACGGAGTTGACACTCTCTCCATGGCCACGCAAAACCAATTCAAATGCTATGCAAAATTTGACACAGTCCATTATGCTGAACAGGATGTGTTGATTTTTAGTCACCTCATCATTTTGCTTTCTAGCGACAATCCTCTAGCCTTCATCCAGCTGTTCAGTAATGATAAGCTTGACAAAAAAATTGTCTAAATTTAGTTAAGATGACTGTGGCTACTTTCATGCTGTTTACATTTTTCAGAAAGATGTTTTAGGTCTCGTCCCCCTGTCATTGTCCACAACACTTCATTAACAACATTTTGGCAGCAAGCAGGTAAAGCAAAAAAAGGCATTACTTACACCACATCCAGTTAGGCAATTCTGTTTGTCATAACAAGAGCAGGAAAATGTCCGGGTGTCAGCTTTTCCTCGATCACGATTTATGAAGGGGTGTTTCATTAAAGAAATAACTGAATTTTCTTTGATTTCTTAAGTTCTGCTTGAAGTTGCCATCAGTATAGATTCACGCTAGCTATCTGTAGTTGCGTTAATGGCAGTTGTGAATTGTGAATCATTGACGTGAACTTGAAAAAGTGCGTTGACGATTATCCAGTCACATTAGATTAAAAAAAAATCCTAGAGCAAGACTAATTTGCTACCCATAAATCTTGGAGTAATTGGGGCTCAGACAGTTGTGTCCCTGGAAAAATCTGAAAACAACTAATTAAAGGGGAGTCTCAGGTCACTTGCTTGCCAAACGTTCAAGGACTTACATACACTCTAATTTGGCCAGTGCCCATCACTCAGGAAATAAAGGCATTCACACAGAATTTAAACAAATACAAGTTGGGAACAATTTTTACATGATGCTGACATGCACTGACAACTAGGCACGTTGTGCAGATTAATAAATTTATTTCATGATTATTTCACATTACCTAATTAATCTAAGTGGAGTTTTTAAAATATAAGGGGGTTGGTGCCTTAGTGCCCCACAATACAAACCACCACTGACTGTCATCAAAATCATTACAATAGGTTGCTTTATAATGAAAATTATGATTTGATTATGAGAGGAACTGCCAACAGTCAACCTAAATTTGCTCATTGTATAAAAAAGCATTTGTGATGCAGGGGTTGCGGAATTAACGATTTTCTTGACTGAAGTAATTTAAGATTCTTTTATTATAAAAATTAATTTTGCTGTTGAATAGAACTGCCTTTTCTATCAATTCACTGTTTACAGCCAGATGAATCAAAATTGCATTATAGTAACTAAATATAGCAGTGATCACTGCTCTATCTAATTGACTTATGTGCACCATATCAATTACACTGGCAATTCAGCAGATGACAAGAAGCTCGTGTTTCATAAAGATTTAATTTCTGCCTGCATATAATGAAGACTGAGATTTCTCTATGTTATTCTATAGTAGGTTAAAACCTCTTAAAGAAGTAAACTTTTAGTCACTGTACTAAATGCTAAGAAATATTAAAATATTAATAGAGAGAAGAGTGTTAATATAGTGTTGGATGAAGAGCTGTGAACAAATCTGAGGTTCTGTTAAAGTGCTCTTTTCAGGGTGATCCCATCATTTTGGGAAAAGTGCTTGGCATGTCAGACATGCTTGTTCCCTTGAGTCAGGTGATGCAGTAGGCTTCAAGCAGTCTTTTCAATAGAAGAGATGGAGTGGCATAATTACAATGAATGATGACATACTGTGTACTTAGGGTGTTACAGCTAGTTGAGTATTTTTTGTCCTGTCTTCGTTATTTTTTAGAATAGATGTTATTTTTCTGTCCATTTTTGGATTAGTTGCCAGACATATCATATTTTGTTCTTTGAGTTCAAGATAGCCACTTTGATATCTCATGGGCATGGGCAAGCCCAGATTAAGACCCGCACAGGCCCCTGGATGACTTTGCTCCTTACAGTTGATCATACTTTTAACAGCGCAGTGAACAGACATCCAATCTTTTAATGCAGCAAGGTATTTCACACTCTTGCTTTTCACACTTGGAGACTCAATGAAGATTTGATTGTATCATAGATTGGGGAGGACAGAGCAGTTGGGTCTTTCTTGGTAATCTTGGCATGCAGACACTCTCTTGTTTCATTGAGCGTGGTGGGGAAAATTGGTGAACAGGCCCCTTGCTGCCACGGGCCCATGGGTATGCACCTAGAAAACTCTGATGGTAGATCCGCCCGGGGCATGTGCATTTGATACTTTAAAGATTGTCTCATGGGCTTACTGGCCATGTTCCCTCACAGTAAAGCAGGTCTGCACAATGATAAGATGCTTTAGAAAAACCTGAGGCCATCTTCTGAGTAACAACAACAACAACAACATGTATTTATATAATAAATAAATAAAATATTTATATATTATTTTCATACAAAAATAAAATGTTGCTCAAAGTGCTTTACAAAATGGAGAATAGAAAAATAGAAGACACAGTAAAAAATAAGTCAACATTAATTAACATAGAATAAGTAAGGTCCGATGGCCAGGGTGGACAGAAAAAAAAAAAAACTCCAGACGGCTGGAGAAAAAAAATAAAATCTGTAGGGATTCCAGACCAAGAGACCGCCCAGTCACCTCTGGGCAATCTACCTAGCATAAGTCAAACAGTCCTCTTTGTATTTAGGGTTCTCATGGAAGGACTTGATGATGATGATGGTCACGTAGACTTCTGGCTTTCAGTCCAGTCTTGAATACATGTGTCATGGACTGCTCCTTAATTAATTTTGGTTTATTTTGATTTATATGTTATTGTTTACTTCATCACTGCAGCCGCATTTTGAGATGTATTAGTCAAGAAGCCATTGCCAGCACGATGTGTCAATACCTGTTAAATCATTAAATGTGCTCTATTGAAGGTAGTGAAGCAGCATTGTTAGTGTCTAAGTTTTGGGTTGGGTCTCAAACCCAACATATATTTATGCTGCAGATTCTTTAGTTTTTAGGTAGCCAAGATTTTTGTTTTTTTTATTTTTACTACAGTTTTTGTCTTGTGTATGTGGTGCTGACATTAGGTTCTGCTATTCTTCCTGGTTTTGACTCTGACAGTCCCCCAACTATTCTATTGGCTTGACCACATTTACTGGTCCTCTCCTCCTTCTCTAGCTTCTACCAGCTATTAGCAATGTGTAAGCTATGTTTGTTGCTTTTTTATGTATTCTTACTGTTCTGCATGGATTCCAAAATGTAGTGTAGTTGAGGGATGAGCATAAGGGGCGTAATAATAAAGTAAAGCAATGGTCAAAGCTGATAAGAACCAAGGAACAAAAAACAAAGCCAAAATGAGCTGCAGAAAATGAAGTCAAAGAAGGACCAACAGTTCAAAAGCCAGAGAAACATGAAATTCACAAAGGATTTTTAAAGGTTGTTTTTCTGTTTGTAATCCACAATCTCAGATAGGGAACCAACATCAACAGTTACTGTTTATTCCATCACATTAGTGACATCATACATAACGGGACACTGGGAGTATCCAATGGGACAGATAAGCAAAATCTCACAAAGTGGCACAGGGAACATCATGAAGCCATTAGTAAAAAGTGTAAATACACTGTCACACATGTGCATCGTGATCACCCGGATGGCACTAGGAAACTGACAAATACCACCTGGAGGTGGGAGGGGGTACTGTCACTTCCAGTATCTCCTGTTTTCCCAGCATCTCTGAGCAGTCGCCAGGAGAGGAGGCATAGCCCCACCCCTAAAGGACCATGTTGGGCCCGTCCTACCTAGGCTGAGCATTCAGTTAACCAGGGTAATGCTGGCTTGGCATCCAAAATATAGCACTTGTGTCCGACAAGAAATAAACCACCATTGCAGATGGTGATTAATAAAAAATCAGTACACAAGATGGACATAAAAGAGCTGTAGAAAATGCAATAGAAAACATAATAAACACACATAAGCAAATAGCACCTAAAACAAATATTGTTTTGCCCTTTTTCTGGCATTTTTTTCTGCATGTTATTACTTAGCTTATGTTTTAAAAGCTGTAGTGATTGTACTGACTAGGAGCTATATAATTAAGCAGGCACTCACACAGCATTATTGTGATGCAAATTATTGAAAGCTCAACATAGTGTAGGCCTTTAGCTTTCTCATGAGGTTAAGGATAGAGTTCACTAAAGATTTTTGCCCTGCTATCTTAATATAGGCAAGGAACAATGATATAATAATAAATAAAACAATACTAATTGAAAAATAATACAATACAACCCTATTTAAAAACATAAAACACAAAAGAATTTATAAAAGAACAACAAAATAAACTAATAAAAGGCAAGAAACCAAACGGAGTTAAAGAGCCCTGGTTAAACAATGACAAATGTTACCTAAATTGTGACACAAAATGGCACCATGAAAAAACTCACACGATAATGATTAGAAATATGTACATATTGAAAAATGATTTACATTTACACACACAAAAAAAAGAAAATTAATTCTGATGATAAAAACTTTTCACACGTATAATCTATTTGCTTTTGTTCTGTTTTGTGTCAATTTCCAGTTGGTTTAGCTGCGCTTCAAAGTACAAACTTTCAAGCAAATTAAACATATCCATTAACATTCTGTGGGCGTGTCGTGGGCTTTTTGCATTGAGCAGAAACGCTTTTTCCCCCTGGGAAAAAAATATCATGGTGGGTATTTGTGCAATACTGCAATTTCCATATTTATTAATAGTAGTGGTAGGTGCGTTTACCCAAAATTACTAAACGTCTGCAGCTTTAGTTTGCTTTATGTTATTCTGGCAATAGCATGACATTTTGAAATGATTCCACAGACAGAATATCATTGTTTTTAAAAGCTTTAGTAAAGATTCATAGTAAAACTGTTCACACACAAATAAAGAAAAAGGTGGTAGTGCAAAGTAAAGAAAAATTCAGTTTATGGCTTTTATCTTGTTTGTTTCTTTAAGTTTGCTCATACATTCAGAATGGTCAGAAAACTGTATGCCTACCCCATTTATAAACTGCAAAAGGGTCTATCAGTTGATGCTAGCAATAAAACTAATTCCAAAACTGACTTAACACACTTTATTACAGGTATAGCGAAGAAGGTTCTATTTCATGTTAAAGAAAATTATATTCTATTCAAATTAATCAAGCACTAATACAAGTTTAACTTAAGGCATTAACTTTCTAAGATTAGCTCTTACAGTAACCACAATTTGAATGTAACCTCAAGATTAATTTATCCTAAAGCACATGTCTACCGTGTTAACTGTACTATATATTTGGTAATGTTTATTTTGGAATGCTTGATTAAAATTGGGGCGGCACGGTGGCGCAGTGGTAGTGCTGCTGCCTCGCAGTTAGGAGACCAGGGTTCACTTCCCGGGTCCTCCCTGCATGGAGTTTGCATGTTCTCCCCATGTCTGCATGTCTCTGGGTTCTCTGGTTTCTTTCCACAGTCCAAAGACAGGATATCTTGGGATATAGCGGGTTGGACAATGACCAATTAAAATTGAGCTTGATTGATCCTTAAATGTATCAATGTTAATGTGCACAATGAGAGGACGCCATACCTGCATTCATGGTGTAAGTTTTGGATATTTGATTGGTGGTTTGACAGCACATTGCTGTTTGTTTCTTGTCTGTTTCTGATTTTGTTTTTAAATGTGACCAACTAGTGTCTAATTGTGCACAGCTTTGAATCATGTGCTGCTCTGATTGAGCGAGTAATTGTGTGAATAGTGTTATGTAAACTGTAATATATTTGTTTTCTTTTTCTTCTTACATAGTGAAGGGTTGCAGTGGCTGTTGATCTTGATCTAGTGGCTTGCTGAAGTTGCTTTGTATTTCCTTTTATAATCATTGGTCTGTAAACTAATGATTAACCTACATCCTAAATATTAGTACAACTGCCTAACATTCACCCATCTCTCCATCCATTTTTTAAACCCTGGAAGTGTGAGCCTGCACTAGCATTGGGGCACAAGACAGAAACAATCCCTGGAGCAGTCCATCACAGAGTGAACACACATACACATAGTAGAACACTTTATTCCACATCGATTTATTTACCCTCTGTTAGGCTTATTGTAGCACAGATGCATTTTCTATCACTAGGCTGCTAAGCCACTTATGTAGTTAGGGGTAAATTGAAATCCATTAAAGTGGATGTGGCCACAGTTTTCCTCTCCATTTTGTCTAACTGTATAGATTCAGTTTCATGATAATGAGCTGCACTTCCAAGCTTGGCTCCAGGAGTGGGTCTTGGTATTCTTTTTCCAGACAAAAATATTGTTTGATTTATAAGACTATCATGAAGTGCATTAGTGGACTGTTCTTTGTGCCCAGCTTTTAGAACAATTTGCCACTGGTAACCATATTGGGAGCACCCATCTTCATATAACATAGATCATAGCAATCACTGAGACACACAAGTCCTGTCAGCATGACATGGTTATAGTCTTTGGTGGGGAAGGAGTTGGAGCATGCAAAAAGTTGAAAAAAAAAATACTGACTCCTCTCGATGAGGAGGGTCATAGCCTCTACTTTGAGTCTCTCCTAGATGGCTGTGCTTACCCTACCCTTACCCTACCCTATGAGAGAGAGCCTAGCCACTCTGTGAAGAAAACTTATTTCGGCCTGTGATCTTCTAATTTTCGGCATTATCCAAAGCTCATGACCGTAGGTGAGGGTATGGATGAAGATTGAATGGTAAATTGAGAGCTTTTCCTTTTGGCTCAGCTCCTTCCTCCCCACAACAGATCCAATAGTGACCTCATAACTATGCTCATTACCCTGATCCATCTGTTGATCTTGCATTCCCTTTTCCCCTTCCTTATCAACAAGATACCAAGATCCTTAAACTCCTTCACTTGAGGCAGTAACTCACTTCACACTCTGAGAGGACAGTCCACTGTTTTCCTACTGAGGACTATAACCTCAGATTTGGAAGTGCTGATCCTCACCCCTGTCACTTCACTGTAAAATGAAGTGACACGATTCTAAGGCCACTGAACTGAGCACCCTCCCCACTCCATGAAAATTCCAAAAAGGATAGGAGACAAAGCACAGCCCTGGAGTAGTCCCACACCCACTGGGAATGGTGCTGATGTTTTTCCCTGAATATGTGGACCCAGCTCCTACTACAATTATACAGGTACAGAATACCTCTTATTAGGGGCCCCAGAACACTGTTCTCTCCCAGTACTACTCACAAATCCCTCAAGGAACACGATTATACATCTTGTTTATGTCCACATAACACATATAGACCAATCGGGTGTACTCCCATGCCCCTCTAGGATCTTCATGAGAGTAAAGAGTTGGACCACTGTTCCATGGCCTGTACTGGGCCCACATTACTCCTCCTAGATTTGAGGTACCATAACTGGGCAGTATCCTGGCATACTCTTTTCTAGGGTGGCTGAGCAGTGTGATCCCCCAATAGCTGGAACACGCCCTCAGGTCCCCACCTTTAAAAATGAGGATCAACACACTGGTCTGCCACTCCAGGGACATTGCGCTCGATGACCATATAACATTGAACAGGTGTGTCAGCCTTGCTATTGCAGAGCTGTTTATGGAACCTACCTCTGTAACCACCCTCAGGGAAATGGTCATTGATCCCCCATCAAATCCTGATAAGGGAATTTTCTATTGAGCAGGAGGACATGGCAAAGCTATTGTCACTACATTCAGAATGACTGGAAGACTCCTAAAAGTGTCTACAGGTATTAGTTTATAAGACAACATGGCAATATATAATGCCCGCTCAGACACTAGGTCTCATCTTTGGCCAGTCCTGACTGTAGATCATTTGAGAACAGAAAGGATAGCAAACAGCGAAAGGTGCTTTTAAAAACTTCCAATTTATACAGAGGAGTAGAATCAATTGTGGGTGAGTTCTGTGCTTATTCTTGTTGGAAATATATGATTTTTTGATTTATTTTTTCTCTTTTTGATTTGCTTTGAAAGAAACTTCCTAAACTTTATTCTAGGGAGGAAAACAATGTCCTTTTTATTCTTGACTATTTTTCTGCAGTGCTGCAGAAGTTGCAGACTTTGTAAATATTTGTAAATAGTCCTTTAATTTCAGTCTTCATTTGCAATTGATTATTTTGCTGTGTCATAAGTGAACTGACTGCATACTGATTTGCATGACACTTATATTTGTATTATTTTGCACTTTACGGTAATAAAGTTTAGTTTACAACTCATCAAGTACAGTATATGTGTGCGTAACTCACTCCTTACCCATTTTCATTCAGGTTGACAAACTACTGGATGCCCAAGTTTCAAGGTCATGCTACTGTTCAGGAAGCATGGGGCATCTCAACCGCATCCTATAGTTGAACCTTGGGTCCATCCTGGCTGTGGAATTTTGGACCAACTCAAGTCCTATCTGCATATGTTTTGTGAATTTGGAAAAGGTTATCTGAGTCTATACCTTTAGATCTTGTGGGACACATTTCATAAATAGGGGTTTCTGGCACCATTGTTCCATGCCATAAGCCCCCTTTCGGTTTTTGGACCAACAGTTTATTAAGTAGAGCATGTTTCAGTGTGGCTGCTGGACTCTTTTGATTTTGTCTCCTTTCATATTCATGATTTTCATGGACAGAATATTAAAGTGTAGATAAACACTGGATATTATCCAGTTTAGGACAGCAACAGTTACCCTCTTGGTCTCATCAAACTGCTATCTCCAGCACATACAGGAATGATTCATAGTGAAATGTGTTGCAACTGAGATGTAAATCAGCACCTTCAAAAATGAAGTGATAGCAATTCCCCTAAACAAAGGATTTTCCTACAGGTAAGGGATGAGCAGCTGCCCTAAGAAATCTAGCACCTTGACGTCTTGTTCACAAGTGAGGGGTGGAGTGATTGTGAAATTGACCAATTAATTTATGGCAGTTTTGAAGATGTTGTGCTTGGCGGTAGACAGTGGTGCAGAAGTTAAGTCCTTGGACAAAACTTTTGCTTTACCTGTTAGTCCATGTCCCCACTCTCACCATTGGTAATGAATTCTAGGTAGTGACCAAAAGAATATGATTTTTAAGTACAAGCAGTGGCAATGAGGAATTGCTGAGCATGATCTTGATGTTAGGGTAAAGAGCTCAGCAATAAAGGAGGATCTTGTAGTAGAAACACTTTCTCCAGAGCAGAAGCAGTCAAGTGTGGTGGTTTGGGAATGCAGTTAGGAGTGCCTCAAGTTAAGAAGTGTACCTGACATGGCTCACTGGAAAGGCCAAGAGCCAGACCAGGACATGCGGAAGGGATTACGTCTTGCAGCCAGCCAGGGTGCATCTGGGAATTTCCCAGGTGTTAGAAGTTGCGGAGGATAAGATGGCCTCTTCAGCCAGGCTCAGATTGTTGTCATCACAACCCTCAATGGAGTGAAAAAGATTAAGAATGAGGTGTTAGAGTTTCATTACAATGCCACCTCTGTTGATCTCTGAGGGCCTTCATACATGTATTATTTCTACCATTTATGCTTCAAAATGGAAATACCTAGTGAGAGTTTGTGTCAGTTTTCTAGGTAATTTACATAGACAATCTGTATGATTAATTTTCTTGAGCTTACTTCCTAAGATGCTGCTCTTTTATTTCTCTAAAAATATCTTGTATTAAAGCAGCCCTTGATGACGAGCACACAGCTGTGGAAGGAACTGGATTAGCAGCTGTGGTTTGTGATATGTTGTCTTTTAATTAAACACCTGCTTTTTGTAATTGTCCTACTCACAAAATTACTATTAAGAAGAATTTAATTGAACAAAATGTTAATGAGATGATAAATTCTTAAAATTGCAATGAATACAGAGCTCAGAAAAAGCAGTAATGACAATTTATTGCCCTAACCACCTTATATCCTCGCTTGTCACTAAAGCAGACATTGGACAACATCATGCATTGTAACCCAACACAGAAGCCTCACTATAGTTCTGATTCTAGACTCAGAGAATGAGAGTCGAAACGAGGAGACTAAAGATTAAACTGAGATATGAACCAAATGCTCAGATTACAGACTGCTTACAATGAAAATCTCAATTACTACAGCCTTCCATGTCAAACAGTCCGGATATAGAGTGTCGAGTGTCTTGGAAAATGCACATCTGAGTTTATACACATCTAGTCTTTGACTTTAACTGGATTTTTCCATGTCATGATTGTAAGGAGTGTGTATGTTATGTATATATATTTTATAGGAGGAGTGCTATAGTTGCAAATCTGTATATAGAAGAACAATTTTACATCTGGGACTATTACCATATACCATCCAGCCATCCCTGTTGAAGGGTAAACTCAGAGATATGCAGGTGGATGAGCCTGTGTTGTTCTGGATAATGGACTACCTGTTAAGCCAAACACAGTTTTTGAGGCTCAAGGACTGTGTCTTTGATACTGATGTCAGCAACCATGTAGCATCACAAGGAACAGTCCTGTCTCCTTTTCTCTTCACTCTGTAAAAATCCAAATATAAATATAACAACAGGTCATATCATAGCAGAAATTCTCAAATGATTCTGTACTTATGGTGTATGTATTGATAAAGGAGATGGTGGAGAAATTTGCCAATGAATCTACTAAGTGCAGAATTATCTGAGAATTCCATGACCTTGTGTTGATAAAGCATTAGTATTAATGTACCTTATATCAATAAACAATAAAATAAACATGGCATTAACAGTCTTGTTGATGCATTTGAAGATAGTTTCTTTCAGAAATGTTAGCACAGTGTTTGGGACTTTTGTCTTAAATGAGCCTCGATTCAGATTCCCTTTTACTGTCTGCATGGACTTTGCATGTTTTTTTTTTAGTAATCAGCTTTTTTTCTACTTCCCACTCTGGCCTGCAGGGGGTGCACCAGCTCTCCAAACGCGACACAGAAAAATGCAGATATAAGTTCTTTCACACACATGGCTTTTATTTGGCTGTGGGAAACACCTCCAAGGTTTCCCACACAGTAAGCACAGTACACACACACCAATAATAATGCCCACGTCACTTTCTTTCTCTCCTTATACCTCCACTACTCCTCCAGCAAGCTTTGTCTTCTCCCTCCTAACTCTGGTTTCTGGAGCAGTGGCAGTGGGCTCCTTTTATCTTGCACCCGGGAGTACTTCTTGTAGCCTGTTAGCATGGTCCGAAAACACTTTCAGGTGAATCGGAAGCCCGACAAAGTACAGCTCTGCAGTCCCTATAGCACCCACTCTGGTGGCACCCACGGAACCCAACAGGGCTGTGTCAAACTCCAATTCCCATGAAGAACTGTGAGAATCCAAGGCACCACTGCAACCTAGGGGGCCTGCCATTTAGCGTTCTTGGGGAGTTAGTGTTCTTTGCCAATCCCAGTCCTTCCACTATGGAGGTGTCTTGGCTGGGATAGGGCCCTGGCCATCTGCCATACAACATATGCTTAAATTTGGTTATTCAGCAACCATAAACTAATCTTGTTTGAGTGAATGGTGGTATGCATATAAGTGAGTGTGATGTTGCCAGAATATGCTGTATATGTCCTTTAGCCTGATGTGGTTAGATGATGGATGGGCTAGGAGACAGAGGTGGCACGTAAGACAGAGTTTTACTGGTATATGATACTGGGCACTGCAGAGCCAAATTAAGTGTTGGATTGTAGGAAATGTCATGGGTTCTTTGGCACACTTTACTTTTGTGCAGGATGAGCACAATCTGTATTGTTTGGGACTAATGAGCTCCCCAAAACACACCTTTTTCTATCATGCATTTACAATTCTGGGTTACCTTATCATGGTCATTTTTCAACTTTTAGGAAATTTTGCATATACAGTATAGGCATCTTTAATTGCTTTTTTGACAAACCACACACCTTGGCTTGTGCCAGCTGCGTTTTCCGTTTAGGTCTTCTAAGAAAACCTAAAATTGGAGCTGAGCAGGTGGTTTTCTTTGGCTAGTGGGGGGATCGACTTGCTCGTCGAGATGAGTAAAAGAATGGAACAACTGATTTATTTTCGGTTACAAAGAATGTGCTTGTCATGATCTGCTTACGTATGCCATTTTTAATTTGCGGACGATAAACTTGGAACTCGGCACAAAATCACATTCCTTTTGCGAGGTACTTCGCGTTCTCTTGCGTATTCGGTCACACGTGCTGCAGGTGACAGTTCCCATCTGACGTGAAGACGAAAACAGTTGGCGTTTTTTTTTATCCTTTCTCTCACGTAAAACGACTACCTTGCGTAATCGGACCGTAATCCATACTGGTTTTCGTCCTGCCTTAGCGGTGCCGTCCGCCTTTGCTTGTCCTTCGGGCAGCTGTTATGAAACAGGCGCTTTGGTCTTCTCTTTCCGAGCAGCTCTTGGGCTCCTTGACCTCCGAAAACGGTGGATTGAGATTTCCTTTCTCCGGCTGATTCCAGTATTTATTAAGGTCCGTTGTTTTGAAAACGCTGCTAAAAAGCCGAACTGTACTCTTTAGAGAACAAGGGCGGCATTCACAAGCGGTGAGCTCCAGCTGGCAGGAGCGCAGCAAGTCTGCAGGCTTTCTTCCTTTGCTGGGCTCTGTGGGATGTGCAGGCTGGTAGGGACTCTCTGGATTTTATTTTAGTTGTTCATGGGATGAGAGCCTTATCAGCTGCCACTGCTTCGCGTGGAATGTGCGACTTTCATGTCACATCAGTCACAGTAAGTTCGAAATCGGAGCTTTTGTAAATGTTGATGTTTTTGCTTTTTTAGGAGGTCAGCCCCTGGCAGTGCACAATGCCTTTTGCATTATTTTGAAATGCCGATTTAATATATTCCATGACCCTAGCGCACACGATATGTATGAAATTATGAAATGGCCAAATGGATTTCATTGAACAAGGAAGATGAACTGAAGGTTAGATTTGTACTGTAATAGTTTGTATTATGCTTTGGCTATTGCTAGGCTATATTTGAATTTTACACCAAGTCTATCCAGTATTATTTTTTTTTTCTGTATCATTTATGCCTATAACCTGATATTTACTCATTTTGTGGGTAAAATAGTTGTTAGCCCGACTGCCTCACATTTACAGACTCCCAAGTTTAAATCCTATATCTGATTGCTGCCTGTGTGGATTTACACATTTTCTGTTTTTATATGGGTTTTCCTACATGTACTGGAGTTTTCCAAAAATTAAAAAAAAGGTTTAGCATATATTATTTGGTAACCCTTGATTCCTACCTTATGACCAGTGCTACCAAGTTAGCCTCTGACCTCCATGTCTATGAAATGGATTATGAGAGTTTATCAATGGATTGGTGGATGTTTATATTGTTGTTTTTGTGTGCTGCTGATGTTTTGAAGGAGAGCCTGAATGTTCACATGGTACAGGGAACCATTTGACAGTCTGGCAATTGTCTGAGATACGTTTGCATGCTTTCCTCATACCTGTGTAGGTTTGTCTGTAGTTCTCCTCCCACATGAAAAATGCATACAGGAAAAGTTCACTGATGATTCTAAATTCTCAAGTATCTTTTACTGTGTACACTATATTGGCAATGAAGATAAGGAAAAGGATAGATAAATGGATTATCGTTTTGTCATGTGGTGTGTAGTGAACACCCTGGCACTGGCAGTGATGAATGTCTGTCATGCCAGGCACCACTGAAATCAGACCCCATAATGGGGAAAGAGTTGAAGAAGGATTTGAGCACATGAAAAGTGGAGGCTCGATTTTGGGTCTTTGTCCCTACAGGAGTAGCGACTATTTTTTTTTTTAAATGAGAGCTGATTATCATTGTGAAAGTATAGAATTGTAGTATGGGTAAGTAATATTAACTATGGACAGCACCTGTGTGGCGCTGCAGGTTAACTTCTGATTCCCACAACGCAGAACAGAAATCAGTGGGCTTGGAAAAGAGATGGAAAGTTTTTGGGCAGTAAGCCATGCATTTAATATTCAAGGAGAATTTTATAATTTTTATTCATGGAATGAAGAAGCAAAAAATATTGATGGACAGCAAAATGCAGGACACATCTTAAGGTCACAATCTAAAATTTGAAATAACATTTTAAGAAACCCTTCTGGGCTGTGAAATCTACATCTTCACTTGTAGACCACATTGTCTTGCTCAGCTCCTATTTTTGGATGTTTTTGGTTCTGTTATTGTACAAAGCTATTTCCCTGCTTCTGCGCCTTTACCGAAAATGTTCTTGCTTTGTAGATGTTGTTTATTTGGGACATGTCCCTCTGTCACTGCCTTTCTTGATGACTTCAGCTTGGGGGAGGCGAAGGTTTGAGGTTGGATTGAAGAGCTCAGTCAGCACTGAGTAAAGAAAAGAGATCCTGGATCTGGTTCTATAACTCTTTCCATTAGTGGATAAAAGATTCATTAAGAGAAGGCTAAAGGTGGCTGGAGGAACACAAAGGATGAATGGTCTTCTTTCTTCTTGCTGCACTGGTGATTGTATTACCCCCCCTGGCAAGGGTGAGCTACAGGATTGGAAAAAAATAGAAACTGTATGCATCACTCCAGACATCCACAGTAGATGCTACTCAGTCCTGGACATGGTGTACTTGGTTCAAATGGATTTGTGTTTTTTTTTTCTTTGCGTTTTTTTTTTTTTTTAAGAAATAAGTGTATCAAAAGGGAGCAAAGTAGTTAGCATTGCCATCTGACAACTCCTTGGATCTGGGTTTGAATTCTGTCCCAGTCATAAAAAAAAAGAATATCTTTATGGGATTTCATGTTAAAATTGTCAAAACTTTAGTGGTAATGTGCCATGGTCACCTTTATAACCTGTCATATGTGGCATCATAATTTAATTGAATTTGTTAAAATTGATATGCCAAGAACCATCAGTAACAAACATGATTGAATTATGGAAAACATAGATATTCTTCACATATTGCGAATACATTTTTCACCATTTTTGGGTTACTTTGTCTGATAAAATTACAGAAACCATATTTCTAATTATCCTATCTCATTTTCATACCTATAAAAAGTAGCTGGCTTAGACTTCGAGATCAACTAAGCATCCATCCGTCCACTATTAAACATCTCAATTTAGTTCCAGTGTTAGAGGTGATGGAGCCTTTCTTCACAACCTTGGGTACAAGGCAGGAACCAGCAAGACAGACTCAAACACATAACCACAAACATTTTAGTTATGTGGGAGGATGTAAAATTACTGAAGCTTTAATATTTTTAATACTATTCAGCATTTTAATTTAGATTGTAGCTAAGCGTTTTAAATTTAATATGCAGAGCAACACAGTGGAGCTTTGGTTTGTGTAGCTGGCTCATAGCTTTAGTGAGCTGGATTCAGTCGTTGGCCTGGTAGAGTGTAGTGTAGTGGCCAGTGTAGAGTTTGAACATTCTTCTCATGGCCATGTGGGTATCCCCCACATCTTAAAGAGTTTCACCAGAGGTTAAACTGGTAGCTCTAAATTGACCCAATTTTTGGCATAGGTGTGAATGTCCCTGTGCCAAATTGGCATCTCATCCAGCTTCAGATCCTGCCTTGTGTCCCGTGCTGCCCTTATATGTTTTTTCTTCTCTTGAATTAACAATACATTCTGAGATCTGCGTAATCCAATTTTGGTCCATCGGGGCCTATCATGGCAGTCCTGGACATGAGGCTGGGAACAACCCTGGACTTGGAAGTGGTCTATTGCAGGGCCCTCTCTCACATACAACACCACACACACACAGGGGCCAATTTAGATTTGCCCGTTAATGTAACCTACATATCTTTGGGGCTGTGGGAGTAAAACGCACAGACACAGGGAGGTCCACACAGACAATGACTGGGCACTGGATATATGAGGTGACAGTGTTACCACCGTGCCAACATAAAGTTCTTGTATTTGAGTTAGAGAAATGAATCATTGGAATTTAATATACACCATTACCTTTTGGCCTGTAAACCTTTAATTTGAGGTATTGTACGTGTCAATTTCAAACTGGTAAATCTGGAAAGAAAATGATATGATCAGCCATGTGTGCTGTCTTACATTACTTTTGAAAATGATTTTCATATGGTTTTGAAAATGGTTTTCTTACTGAGACAAAATATTGGAGTTAACTGGGTCATGGTGTAATTATTTTAGAGGGGAAATCTACCCAAAAAGTTGTCTCCCCTTTTTTTTAAAAAAAAAATCCTAACAGTTACATCCATTAGAGCCTGTCTGGTGATCCACCTTTTTGTGTTTTAATTATTCATCACACGATATGAACATAGAAACGATGGTGCAGTAGAGTGCTAATTATCTGAACATTTCCATCATACTGATTTGATGTTAATTGCTGCCTTCTCATAAATCAAACACCCAAAGGCCACTTTTATTCCTGCACTACACCCCAGTGATGGTGTGTCACATACAAAGCTGATCAACAGTTTTCTCTAAATAATGTCAGCAAATTGAGAGTACATTTGAAATGTAATTTGTGAGGTGGAAAAATGAACTAAACACTTGTTAGGGTGTCATGCAAACTGTACTACCCAAGTGGCTTTGATCAGTTGGATAAGTTTGTGACTGGCTGGGGTTGTGGGAAAAGCAATTAAACCAACTGATTGTGTCTAAACCATTATCTTCCTTGGTAGATCACAGAGGAGACCGTGCCTTGGCTAATTCCAAGATTAGGAATCACAAGATTGGGATCTTAACTGTTTTTGTGACAACCTAGTGGTGCCAGGGGTGTTTTGGAGATTAGGAGCAGTGAGACAAAGCATTAGTCAGTCAGGATATTTGAAAAATTCAGAGTATACCATGGCAATGCCTACAGAACAAAAGGCCGATTGGTGAGTCAGATAGAGAAAAAATAGATCCAGCTGGGAAGCAGAGAGTAAAGGACAATGGTAACAAGAATAGGAATCAGACATAAAAAGGGCAGAGACTGGACTGGAGGCTGCGTTCCTGATGGCTAATGTGCACTAATGTTGGCAGTGCTGTGTGCATATGGCTGTTGCCACCCAATAACGCTCTTAGTTAAGTGGAATGTGACCTAATGGTTGCAAAAGTGACCTGGGGGCTCTGGACAGATATATAAGAAGGTTATGCCATCAAACAATATGCTTTGTACTAACTAGCTCCATAAGTTTAGAGGCAACTAATTACAAATCAGGGGTTAGATCTGGTCTATTTTATGATCCTGTTTTTACCAGGAAGCCATAAGGCACATGGAGGAACCATCCCTGGTTGAGGCACCATCCCCATGCAGAGTAAACTTGCATACCCTACCACTAATGTGGGATCACCGACTGATCTCTCCATCCATTTGGCACCCAGAAAACAACCACACAGTCAAAAATGGACGTGAAGATTTACGCTGAATCTTGTTCCCCAGTTATAGAAAGGTAGAGCAAACCGCTGTGCCAGTTTGCTGCTTTTAAGTGTTTAAATTAAGATTTTGTTGGAAGGAAAATATCAAGGCAAAAGAATACTAGGGGAAAGCAATGTGTAAAGTGGGCTAATTGTTATGATAATATAGTGGCGTGGTGGCACAAAGGTTATAAATTACCCTGCTACCTGATTGCTTTGCATGTGGAGTCTGCATCATTTTCCTCTCACATGTCAATGACTTGTATATTAGCCTGATTGGCAACTCTACATTGGTCCTGTATGTGTGACTATGAATTGATTGCTGTTAGGACAGGTTCCTACCCTATTTTCTGAAATGGATTAGCAGTTTTGGAAAATTATTTGATAGACTGATGCTATGGTAAGAATGAAAGGTTTGATTAAAGATTCCCGAAGACATTTTCTTCCTATCTGTAACCTTTAATCCTTTTATTTCTTCAACCAGCTCATTCCATTTCAGGGTCAGAGACTAAAAGACTTTTTCCAGCAGCTTATGAATTTACTGTGTATGAACCCCCCTTTTCTTGTGATTAACATCTGATTACAAACTTATGTTATTTACTTCCCACATATGTCACTTAAGTTTGAAAGAGGTGTTTATATTTCAAATTAATTTTAATAATTTTTAAGTGTTCATGCAAGTGCCTGAGAGAAAGGTTAAGCATCCTGGCTGGGATGGAGCATGATTTCTTGCCTGGATGGGGGGCCATAGTGGAAAGCCGGCAGTAGTTGAGACTCAGCCCGGCCGGAACACATACATTCTTCATCCCAGTATGGAGAGAAGGGTGATAAATGGACTGGGTGAATGTAACACCTGCGAGCAGTTCATTCCCCCACAAGGCAGGTGGCAGTGTTCCTCCAGGTTAAACCCATTTGAGACACATGCAGCTGGTGACACTCAACTGGAGGCAGAAGGAGGAAAAGAATCTGTTTTGTTTTGAGTATTTTGGCTGGCATTTAATTAGAAAAATGTTAGTGGCAAATAAAAACCTTTTATTTGAACCCAGAATTGTATTGGGTAATATTGTGTCTGTAGTTTGGGCGTAGTGGTGCCCCCTTGTGATTACATAATATATATTAAATGGGTTCTGAAAACAGATTTTACTTTATCACGTGCTCATGGTGGGGGCTGGAGCTTATTCTGGTAGCATCAGACACAAGGTGGACACCAAATTTGATGTGCTGTCACTTCTCATTCCATTGCCGTGAACATTAACACACATTACTACACTTGCTCTCAAGAGTGCTGAAAGAAAATCCTTGTGGATTCAAGTAGAACATGCACACTCCACATCAACAGTGACCAGCATGGGAACAGAGCCCAGACTGTGGGAGGTGGGAAGCCACAAAAGCAACTAATAAACCACCATGCCATTCTAGTTTCATTTTTTAAGTTATTTTTAATTTAACATAACATAGCTTTATAACCAGTTGTCAAGGGGGATATGTATCAAAAATAATGGGTAAAAACAAAGGAAAATGCTTGAGTTGTTAACTGAAGATGCCGAGTTTGGCGAGTCAGTTTGCAAAAGGTTTACAAAATTTCTTCTGTGATAACTAGAGGAGTATTATCTTGTATTTTTGACTAATCCACAAGTACAATAACCTGTTCCTTTGACATCAGTATTACTGCATTTGTTCTTGGCTCTCTTTATGAAAATCTTTTCAGTTTTACCCCATCTTCCATCTGAAGAAGGGAATGTGGATAATGCATGTATAACCATATAGGCATAATAAAGGAAAATTATATATGTTGATTCTCTAACGCGCTTAATTAATTTAAGATTCTTGGATCTATTCTGTCAGCAGACAGAAAAAAAACCTTTTACAGATAAGATGTCAGTCCATCGTAGGAGCCATTTAAACACACAGCCACATTCACATTTAAACAGGGCCAGTTTGGAATTGCCAGTTAGCCTAACATTCACATTTAAGAATGCTAGTGGAAAAACAAGTCACCCTAGGGCAGACAGGTGGAGAATGTGCAAACTCCATATGGGTAATAACTCAGGAAGCTGGATATTTAAAACATCAGTAGTACCTAATTCACCATTCAATCATAGAAAATGTAAGTTGCACTTTAAAATTTTTCCTTTTTAAGTCTGTCATTTCCCTGTCTTTTGTACAATCAGTCAGCAGAGTAGGTTAGACAATATGTGTTCTATTCAGTGGCATTAGTTCAAGTGAACTCTTATTTTTTTTTTATAAATATTTCTTTTTTAATAAAGGCATGGTGTTGAAGTGGTAGTGCCACTGCCTCACAGTAGTGTGAGCCAGGTTCACCTTCTGGATCTTCCTTGTGTGGAGTCTGCATGTTTATCCCATATCTGGGTGTGTTTACCTCCATGTTCTAAAGACATATAGGTTCAGTGGATTGGCAGTGCTAAATTGCCCACGGTGTTCGTGTTCAGCATGCAATAGACTGGCACCCTGCCCAGGTTTTTGTTCACCATACAATTGACTCGGCCAAGACATTGTTCCTGCCTTGCGCCATATGCTTGGGATAGGCTCCAGTTCCTGGTAACCCTGTGCTGGATTAATAAAATAGTATCTTATGGTATGAGGATATGAATGACAATTAAATACTTCTATGTGAGTTGCATTGTAGCTTAAGTTTTCAGCATTTCAACATATTTTTATCAAGTTATTTTTAAGTCGATTTAGAAAATAAATTGTTGGATGAAATGAAGTCTTTTCTCCCATTTTATCTCCATTCCACCCTCCGCATGTGTTGTTTAGCTGTAAGGCTGTCACAGATCGAAGTCTTAATAATAAAGCAAAGAATAAATAGACTCTTGAAAGCTAAAATGATTTACATTTGTCTAAACCCTTGCAGTTTTTTTGCAATGTTTAACCATGTCTTATCGGGTACTATACTTTAAATTAAACACAAAATGAAACTGGCAAATTGTAAAGAATAAACATGAAAGCATAATGTAATCTAGAATTACAAAGTTGGCCAGAATGAACGCCAGCTCCTGCTACTCTGAACTCAAGGGCCCCATCTTATTACCTGTCTGCTTTCCCATTACTGCTTGCTATAATACTGCTTGCTACTGTGTGGCCAAGGTCTAGTGTTAACATACGGGTGTTCAGTGTTTTCGACTGGGCTTTTTGCCCAATGTGGAGTTCACAACCAGAGTTCAAAATATTAGGCAGCATCTGTTACGCAGCAATACCAGCCTGAAAGCATCTTTGAGATGGAAAAGTGCTTACTGCTTTCCAGTACTCGAGTTCAACATGCAAATGACATTGCTTCAGTCTTTTATAAAGCAGAGCTTGTGTTCAGTTTGACAGCGAGCCAGAGCCGGGGGTTACAACACAGAGCTTCTCTTTTTATGGTAGCGGGCTCTGGGATATGCAAGCGTCTCTATGAGAAACGCTCTGGATAGCAGCTGTTTCATTGTCCTCAAAGAGAAAATAAATGTAGAAAAAAAGAGGACAAGCAGAATGTTGTCATCTCTACACCCCATATTGCATATGGGCATCCACAAGAGAAGTACAGTAGAATCCCAGTCCATTGCAAGCTTTATTGTAGAGCATCATCTTAAAACACTTTAGAAGGAAAGCAACTCACAATATTGATGAAAAATAAGAAAAACATAAAAAGTGAGTACGAGAAAAGAGCAGGGATATGAAGTTATAAGAAAGGTCATTCACCTTAGAACTGCTCTCAGTCTTCTTATCGAAAAGTAAATCATGAAGTAGCATAAGTTCCATTGACGTTTGTCCCAAGCCATGCAGGAGATTTTTAAATGAAATAATGCAATACTCTATTGATCTCTTCTTTTTATATTCAGTATTAGTTCCTTTTATTAATAATTAACAAGGGCTTCTGTCTCTGCTCTCTTTGTTTGAGCCTGAGCTGCAGTATAATTGTATTCTGAATGGATGTAAGGCTGTAGTTTATTTTCCATCTGCTCATGTTTGGATTTTTCATGGCCAATTGGTGTTTAATATAGGTATATTTTATTCTGGCCATTAATTTTCTGGATCCATTTTTCATTTTTGCTGTCATAAGAGGCTGAAGCTATACTGTGTAATAAATACACAATAGTTGAGAAAGGTTAAAGCAGGAACGGGATGTCTAATCTGAGTCTGAGTGTTGAATTATCTTTCAACTTATATGCTAGGGATGAATGTTTAAATATAAGGTTGCTCATATGTGTATAAGATACCGGAGTGCTTTAAGTCAGAGGTCAAAAATTGACTTTGCAGATGTGCCACTTGATCTGAGGTTGTATGTTTTGGGCACTGGCTTACGTAAATATGCTGGACCAACTCAGAGTGATCAGACAAATGGGATGAGAATGAAGTGAAAACTAAAAGAGCACTTCCTCATTGTTAGATGTCGAGGAGCACTTACAGTGTCAGAAGGTTACATTTTAATCCTTTATAGAACACATATTGTTCTGGTAGTTGAGCAATGGCTTGAACAGCTCAATAAATTTAGTGATGTGTCACTGTATGGCATGAATAAACATAGCCTAACAAACTTACAAGTTTAGGCTTGTATGTTCCAATATTTAACAATGGCTGGGCTGATAATATGAGGAAATGTGTGGATGTTAGGTGCTATTTAAGTAGTTCCATTCACACTGGTAACGCAGGCTAAGCAAACTGTATCAATGACTTCACTTTTGTACACAATTATACCACTGCTTGATTCTGGCAACACTTATGAAGTTAGGAGAAATGACAGAAAAGGCAGAGAGATTGCTATTCTGATATTACACACTCTGGATATTGAGTTTCAACTGGTTGTGAAACTGTATAGATGGAACTGATGGGAAGCATAACTTCAGTTAAAAAGCAAGCAAACAAAAACGGTTTAAGATTAAACAGAAAAGTACTGTATTGAAGACATTTTAAAATATCTCTACACTATCCATTACTGCATTTCCATTTCAGGCTCACAAGACACCAGAGTGCAACATGACAAGAACAAGTGTAAGTCAGGACCCAACCCTAGATGGCCCCTTGGCATATAAACATTCGGCAAGTATAGTCTAGTTAGTTTTACTAACATACCTTTTAGATATAGAAAGAAAACCCAGGCAATCACAGGAGAACATGACAATTCCTTCCAGAGAGTGATCAGGAATGAAACTGAACCCAAGTAGTAAATGTAGTGACTGTGCCACTATCCTTCATACTTTTTCCAAATTCCCTTTTCTGTTTCTAAGCCTTTCTGCCAAAGCAACAGTTTTAGCTATTATCTGTCCTTAGTTGTTTTTTTTTTTTATTTTTTACAGCCATTCCTAGCCCTTTAAACCACTTTTGGTTAAAGATAAAGGAATCTTTTTTTGAATGATTTTTAATATGAAATGTTTTCTTCCAAGGTGTCATGTTATTTATATTTAGGACACTTCTACAGGTATTAGTGGTTGTGTGATATATTGCCTAGTATTAGTTCATGCCAGTAGATGGTGCTGTTTGTTTCTTGAATAATTCCAACAGGCTTTGTTTCTCTTGATTTATGTTCTTGTTGATTATTGTACGTTTGGCGCAATTTATAATATACAGAGTTCAGAAAAATAAACCGATTATTGTCCAGGATATTTATCAGAGTGTAACGCACTTTGATACATAATAGGTTGCTAGGTATGATTAACCGAAAATTGTGTGGCATGTGACATCATAAGGTTGAAGGTATAAAGGTCAGTGTCATGCACTTCATAGTAGTCCAAGTAAGAGGATACAACAAAAAAAAATCTTAGCATACATAATGTTTCAATCTGATTTTTGCAAATTAATTCTTTTAATAATGGACTATGACTTACATCTTGTTTTGACACTGGTTACATAAAGTTACAGTGGTGCCTCGTACTTCAAACTTAATTTGTTTCAAAGTCTGAATTAATTTTCCTCATTAGAAATAATGGAAAATGAATTAATCCATTCCCAGACCCTAAACAATGCCCATTTCGATAAACTTAAACAGTAAATACACATAATTAAATGTAAAAATAATACAATTAAATGCCCTAAATAATAAATGAAAACAATAAAACCATAAATAAAATATGTAATTACTATTTAATAAAATGAAAATTGAATTTACTGTACCTTAGTGAGGAGTGGCGATGTCCAATGTGGATGCCATGGTTAATAGATAGGGGTTATATATACTGTATAACCAAACACACCAAAAACACATGAGCAATGCAGGAGATTCTTTAATGTAGATTGTTGTTGTTTGAACTCCAGATCAAATTTCTTTTGAATGTAGAGTTTGGATTCTGGAATATTCAAAGCTAGAATCGCTTGAAGTACGAGGCTACACTATATTTTAGTTTACAGCTCCTCTGCTATGTTCTTTGAAATTACAATTATGGTCTCAGGTCCTAGGCTTGTTTATTAAATTACTGTCATTCCTGTATCAGCATTTGTTGATAAAACCATGAGCCATCTCTCAACTTTATTAAGTGCTGCTGCTGCCCTGAGGAGTAGGTAACATTACAAAGGTCTGTAAAATGACTCTTAAAAAACTGTTTTAATTTTGAAAAGTTATTTTCATTTATGAACAAAATAAAAAAAATGTTATTAGAATGTTTCCATTTCATCACATTTAAGTACAAAATTGAAAGGAATTGTATTTAAAATTTAAAAGATTACACAATTTATTCATTTGTATAATATTGTTGTAGATCAATCTGACAGCAAAACATTTAATCAGTCTAATATGTTCGTAAACATATGCACCATGTAAATGATGAGGTGAGAGAAGTTTTAGATATTTGAGTTACTATTATCTACTATGGCATAATATATTAAATATATATATATTGTGACGGACAGCCGGGTCCCATGCCCGGCCAGGATGCCTCTGCTGCATACTTCCCGGGGGAGCCATCATGGACATTGCAGTACCTTCCCGGGGCGCTTGGGGGCAGCCTCCTGGCCGTGGATCCTCCTCAATCTTCCCCGTGGCTCCATGGGACATGGAGTCCACCACAGCAGCCCGGTTGGGAGATGGGCCGCTAGGGGGTGCTACGGACAACCAACCACCACGCTGGACGGTTTATCAGCCCCACCCAGAGGTGCAATTAAGACCAGCTGGTCAGGCACCTGGAACACTTCCGGGTGGGGTATAAAAAGGCCTGCCTTCCAGCAATCAAGGCCAGAATCGGGAGGAAGAGGACGAGGTTGCCTGGGAGGAGTGGTGGAGCAGGAAAGTGTTAGGTTTTTGTGTATTTGGTGCTTTGGACTGTGTTTGGGTTGTGTGGCATGGGGAAGGTGTGTCACACAGCTGAAGAAAAAAAAAAAGCCCTTTGAGTGTGAACACGTGCCTCTGCGTAGTCTGTGCCGGGTCAGGAGCTGTATAGCGCCTTTATCACTATATATATATATATATATATATATATATATATATATATATATATATATATATATATATATATACATATACACACTCACCTAAAGGATTATTAAGAACACCTGTTCAATTTCTCATTAATGCAATTATCTAATCAACCAATCACATGGCAGTTGCTTCAATGCATTTATGGGTGTGGTCCTGGTCAAGACAATCTCCTGAACTCCAAACTGAATGTCAGAATGGGAAAGAAAGGTGATTTAAGCAATTTTGAGCGTGGCATGGTTGTTGGTGCCAGATGGGCCGGTCTGAGTATTTCACAATCTGCTCTGTTACTGGGATTTTCACGCACAACCATTTCTAGGGTTTACAAAGAATGGTGTGAAAAGGGAAAAACATCCAGTATGCGACAGTCCTGTGGGCGAAAATGCCTTGTTGAAGCTAGAGGTCAGAAGAGAATGGGCCGACTGATTCAAGCTGATAGAAGAGCAACTTTGACTGAAATAACCACTCGTTACAACCGAGGTATGCAGCAAAGCATTTGTGAAGCCACAACACGCACAACCTTGAGGCGAATGGGCTACAACAGCAGAAGACCCTGCCGGGTACCACTCATCTCCACTACAAATAGGAAAAAGAGGCTACAATTTGCACGAGCTCACCAAAATTGGACAGTTGAAAACTGGAAAAATGTTGCCTGGTCTGATGAGTCTCGATTTCTGTTGAGACATTCAAATGGTAGAGTCAGAATTTGGCATAAACAGAATGAGAACATGGATCCATCATGCCTTGTTACCACTGTGCAGGCTGGTGGTGGTGGTGTAATGGTGTGGGGGATGTTTTCTTGGCACACTTTAGGCCCCTTAGTGCCAATTGGGCATCGTTTAAATGCCACGGGCTACCTGAGCATTGTTTCTGACCATGTCCATCCTTTCATGACCACCATGTACCCATCCTCTGATGGCTACTTCCAGCAGGATAATGCACCATGTCACAAAGCTCGAATCATTTGAAATTGGTTTCTTGAACATGACAATGAGTTCACTGTACTAAAATGCCCCCCACAGTCACCAGATCTCAACCCAATAGAGCATCTTTGGGATGTGGTGGAACGGGAGCTTCGTGCCCTGGATGCGCATCCCACAAATCTCCATCAACTGCAAGATGCTATCCTATCAATATGGGCCAACATTTCTAAAGAATGCTTTCAGCACCTTGTTGAATCAATGCCACGTAGAATTAAGGCAGTTCTGAAGGCGAAAGGGGGTCAAACACCGTATTAGTATGGTGGTCCTAATAATCCTTTAGGTGAGTGTATATACATATACAGACATGGGAACCAGGTTTCCCCATTTAATTTGATGTATATGAAGACAGTCTTGGTTTTGGAGCTCCATTCTCAGGCTAGCTCAACCTTAAAGTATTTGTGACCCAAGTTTTCATAACAGTTTTAATCGCTCCCCCCTAACGTTTTTTTGAAAGGAGCCCACTAATACCAATTTGTTCTTTTTTAATTAATGATATATCATAGATGCATATTTTATTATACCTTTTATCAACATTTATCTAACTCTATATTCATTTTTCTAGTATCAGAATGTAGTTTAATTTAATTTGTTTTGGTTTCAATAGATATATTTTTCATATTTTTGATTCTTGCTTTCTTTTTTTCACATCTTTGCACCCCCCTTTTTGTTACTTTGTGCCCCCCTAGGGGGGCCCACCCCACAGTTTGAGAACCATTGGGCTAGCTAATGTTTGTAATTCCTTAGTTTTTCAATTTGGTGGCCTGTTGTTTGTACACTTTATGTGGTGCATCCCAATGAATCATCTAGCAGTATTCTGATATCCCATCCTGGTAGAATCTTTCACCCTGCTCTTCACTCGACACTCTTAAGATTTTCCAGAGAAAAATTCCAAATGTAAATACAAAAGTGAGCTTTGAGATTCATGTTGCAACCCAAAATCTTTAAAATGAACTAAGAAATTTATTTTTCACAGTTTCTTTATAATTTGTATCTTTATTGTTACCTAAAAACTTAGTAGTTACTTCTTTGAATGATACCCCAGGTTCTAATTCCAGGTTGCTCATTGCATTATGAAATTTTGAATCAGAAATCAGTTTTCTAATATCAAGTCTGGCAAAAATGCCCTCTTTCAGTTTAGCGCCAGGTGGACAATTTCAGCAGAAATTTATTAAGCAAGCTACATCTTCTGATCAGCATTTTAAACCAAGTTTAATATGTAGAGAGGGAAGCAGCAATTTACTACGGCACATACAAAAAACTAGGTCTGATGATGTTTTTGGCACCAAGGTGTAGCTTTTTTCAAAATTTACATTTATATTTACTTGCTTAGGAGATGCCTTTATCCAAAGCAACTTACAAAGGAGGTCAACATAACTGAGAAACATCAGTCTGGGGTCTGTTTTGATCAAGTGTAGCAGAACACGTTACAGAAATTGCTCACCACAAGTGAAGAGTTCTAAAGCTATCATAATAAAGAATCAATTAACAATATGACAGATATCCACAGAGTAAAAAACATTTATTTACACTTTCACAGATATTCACAGAAGAGTGGGGTTTTCAATCGTTTCTTAAAACTCTTTGAAAGAGTCGGATGAAGTTGGGCAGCTTGTACCACCAACTAGGAGCTACGTATGAAAAGAGTCTGGATTGAGATTTCATACCACACAGATGTGGCCATTTCTTGTGAACTCCAGTCGAGTGCATCATCATACAGGTGCAGACATGTCTCTGTTTCCCATTTACACGCTTTTTTTTAGAAAGATATTTTGTTAAAGTATAAATAGATTTTCTTGTTTTATTTTTTTTTTATTTTTACTCTGTAGCACATTGCTAAAATATAAAGTGCAATATAAATAAAATGTATTATTTTATTATTATTATTATTATTCCTAGAGCCCATCACCGTGTTCCATTACAGCTACTGTATATCCTGACCTTATTATTGAGTAAAATAATGATTTTGCTTTAAATGGAGATTTTAATATTACCTTCATCATTTAAACCCTATAATGGACAGCTGAAAATATGTTTTGTGAAAAAATGTTATGTGACGGAGAAAAATCTTTGATATTAGAGCCCACAAATAAATAAAAATCACATGAAGTAAGTTAAACAATTTACCCATGTTGGAATGGAATGGAATGGAATCATTTTATTAGTCAAGTAGATTTACACATACAAGGAATTCTGAGATTCTTGTCTTTCCAAAATTCCTAAAACTTTTACATCGTAAAACAGCATTAAAAATATTATTGCAATGAAGCAATCTTTTTAAGTGTCACATACTGTTAACATTTCTAAATTCCTGTCCATTTCTCTAAAGAAGTTGTTACATTATGCTTCTTAATAGCACAGCTGCCTGGGTTTAAGACCAAAAGTCTCTTAACCAAGGTGTGTTGTATCTTTTTTATCCTTTGCACATTCTCAAATTGGGCAGGCTCAGACTTTCTGTTGATATGCACTGTGCAGCAATACTAAGATTTCCTGCTGTTTAAATATTTACATTTCTTACAGTATTATTGATTTATTGCTTGCATGTTGCATTTATTATTGTAGTTTAGCACAATTTCCCTTTTGTCTCTTTAGTAATTATTTAACTTGATTAGCTAAATATAAAATAAGGGACAAATGCAGTGTGGGCTGTAGGCTTTACTAGACCCTCAGAAAAAGAGTTTAAGGACCGTAAGGCTTCTAAGCATTTTGTAGGTGCATTCTGCAGTTCACCTTCTGTAGTTCTGCCAGGTCTTCTATGTCTTTAGCCTTAAGGCCTTTGTTTGTTTACATATGGAGGAATATTTCGGACAAAATGAAATAAATAAATAAATGCGTAAATAAATAAAAGTACTGTGAAATGTGAGCATAAATAAATAAATGTATCATGAAATGAAGCCTTAATAAATAAATGTATCGTGAAATGATAGCATAAATAAATAAATGTGTCACGAAATATGTTTTTCGTTGCTTATTTATTTATTTCATTTTGTCCGTAACATTCCTGCAAACCGTCGTGAAATACGGCTTGAAATAAAACTGTCACCTTCACTCGTCAAAGTTGAGAGTGTGGGCTCTAACACGCCCTCTAGTTTCTGATTGGTGAATCGACAGCACAAGAATGAATTAGAAAAATGCTTACTACTGCCGATGAAATTGACTCTACTACACTCCAGTTCAGGTGACTCAGTTCCCTGCTCTGGACGTCCATCCTTTGACATTCCAGCTGAGTCAATAAATATTAGTTGGAGCTGCTTTGAGCATTCCATTTCAAAGTACCTAAACTAATACAGCCGTTGCAGCTTACGTATATCAAACTGGCTCATTCGCCTTGTGATCGTCTTCTCCGATACACCATATAGATCTGCAATCTGTCGTACTTTTAAACCGCATAACAGAAGGTGTTCTATTGACTGAGTCACCTGAACTGGAGTGTAGTAGAGTCCGTTCCACCTGTTCTTTGATAATTTCAAAAATAGTTTAATCTATATCGGAGTCTAAAAGGGCCGCCAACATTGTCATTTCTTCCGATAAATCTTCAATTCTCTCTCTGAAATACGTAATATCTTCGGCAGAATCCATTTCATCGGCAGTAGTAAGCATTTTTCTAATTCATTCTTGTGCTATCGATTCACCAATCAGTAACCAGAGGGCGTGTTAGAGCCCACCCTCTCAACTTTGACGAGTGAAAGTGACAGTTTTATTTCAAGCCGTATTTCATGACGGTTTGCAGGAATGTTACGGACAAAATGAAATAAATAAATAAGCAACGAAAAACATATTTCGTGACACATTTATTTATTTATGCTCTCATTTCATGACATATTTATTTATTAAGGCTCTCATTTCATGACACATTTATTTATTTATGCTCACATTTCACAGTACTTTTATTTATTTACGCATTTATTTATTTATTTCATTTTGTCCGAAATATTCCTCCATATTTACACCCCTACCTGAGAGATAAACTATAATACCTTTATTGGATGTTTTTTATTAGGCCCTGTTAGTCATCTCTCAGCACTGAGCTGTGGATCCCTTCAGACTACTATAAATAAAAGTTTATTACTTTAAGAATTTATTGTTTAGCATAGTCATACATGGACATCTTAAAAGCTCCATGTCCTGGTATGATTTTCTGTAGGTACTTTGGTGTATTCCTAGATTCCAAACATCTAATGTTTCTAAATTGGCTGTTGTTAGTGACATATATGCACATGTACAGACCAACATCTCTTCTAAGGTTGGTTCCTTGCGACTCTTTATTAGAAAACGTGGGGTCTTAAGTTAAACTGGGTGATGGATGTTTAGAATTATTAAATCTTCACCTACTTTTGTCAGTGCTCTTAGATGAGGTGAACTTAATGACATTTCATAACGAAAATATGCAAATTCATCTTAGTTGTGATTTACAATGCAAACTAGCCAGTATTTATTATATTTATGTACCAAACCCCTTGATTGAACAACCTGCGGACATGGTAAAAGCAAACACAGTCTTCGTTACAGAACTGATTCAACCATGTAATTATGGACATCATTTTTATGTGCAAATGTCTCTTTAGGTTTCGCTCTAACATCATGGCAGGGTTTATGTTTTAAATTTGTCCTATTCTTTCTTAATTTATTTTTGTAGCCATTACAATACCCTGCATGGTTTGAGTCATTGTCTTGATGTGTGATACATTTTTATTTATTGTTTTGCTGTTGAATATGTGATGTTATTATACTGTGACATTTATGGTAGACACGAGGAAGAAAAATATTTAGACAATAATGCTAACACAGTACCTGATGGCTAATGTGAGGTTTTGATGCACAGAGATTGTTTTTAACAAATGTAATGTGTTTTATTGTGACTAAACAACTGTTTTAACTTCAAATTACCCATTTCGGGGTAATTGGGATTGAAGTCTATCCCAGCAGTATTGTCTACACGTTAGGCACCAGTCCATTGGAAGACACACTGATCCTCACTTTGTACAGCCAGTGTACAGTTGCCAGTTAATATGACTTGCACATCTTTGGACTATGGAAAGAGTACCGTTATATATATAAACCGTTATAGACAGAGGGAGAATGTGCAGATGTACTCTAGGCACTGACTAGGACATGATTTTTAGCCTCCATGAACATATATTGGAGTTAGGATGTTTATGACAGGAATAGGTGACTGAGTTAACAATTTAATGAACGAACGAATAACAGAAAGGTTAATAGAATAAATCTGTCATTTGAGATGATAGAACCATGACCAAAATTTTATTTTTCACATTCTAAATGTATGCTATTTTATACTGACCGCTCACTGAAAGAGATTTTTTTTTGTGGAGATTGAAAAGACTTTATTTGTAAAATGTAGTTTTTTCGGACTTGGTGAGGACTGTGTGTAAAATCATAATTCCATCCATCTATCTTCCTAACTTTTTTAATACAAATAATTACATGGCAACCAAAACCCAACCTCAAATAACTGGGGCATCAGACAGAAATCTGCAACAGATAGCAGTTAAAAATGAGACACCCTTGTGTGTACAAGTACAATTGAATCACCCCCTAGTCAATTTAGAATCAACAATCACAAAAAAACAATGAATATTGGGAAGACATTTAGACTTGACATTTTGTGGCCAAATGAGTTAATTTAGAGTGGAGTGTTGTATTTTCACAACACCACATAATAATATAATTTACAGTATGAAGTGCAAAATGAATGTGCCTTTAATGTGGTAGCACTACCCTGCATAAAATGTTCCATGGTAGCATTTTAATTCTTACATAGTAGCTTCAGTGAGTTAGTAATGTTTGGTGAGTTGTCTGCTTTTTTGTTTTGTTGATCACTTCATAGAATAAATGTTCCCATGTAGCCTCTATGTTGCAAGGGTATAACTGCTTATTCTTTTATGTCAATTTCTAAATAGGAACAGTCTGCACCCATTTAATGATAATCACATTCATGGTAATCTGTGATAGATATAGATCTAATGTTATGAATTTCCTGTAGTTCTTTGGTGGGCTGGGTGCCTGAGGGAATGAAGCTTGGGAAAGTATTGGTGAAGTTCTTTTGGGGGTCGGGGGGGTGAAGTTGGGGCAGTCACATAAAAGTTTTAGCAGCAAAATGAATTTACATGAGAGGCCACACATTAGTACCCTGCAGGCATGTGTACTCAGAAGTTGTTTTTGAGACTCCCAAAAAGTGGCACATCTGGTTAGGGGGTCATTGAAAAAAATTTGGATTACAGATCTGGAGGGTGGAACTGGAACTATTTTGATTGAATTGCTCTCAAGTGAGTATACTATTAACCTCCAAAAGCGTGCTCAGTAAAAGCTGTACTTGATCCAATGATGTTGTAAATTCTGGAAACAATACACTTCCAGAAGATGACACTTCCATGGTGGCATTAAGACTATTGGTAGAAAATGACTGCATTGCCTAATTGGGTGTTTAAAGTTAAATGTCAAAGAGTCTACTTTGAAAGGTGGCCTACAATACTACATTGTTATGTTAAGTTTGGCCTGACTTTAAAGAGGTCATTGGTGAGCATCTTGAGATTGCTGGTGTTTTCCTTGTAGGTGAAAAGTCTTGTCTATCTAAATCCGAACAAGACAAGTAGTATTATTGAAGTTAATGGTAATTAATCAGTCCTCTGAGCCTGACCTTGCCACTCGTCATGATGATATCCTTTGGACATGAACGCTTCAGCTTGACCTGATCTGCTTGTCAAAGAGTTGAGTTCCTATTACTAAATTGTGTTGCTCTGTAGTTGTTTGATACCTCAGGATGGCTTAATGGGCACTTCTGCAGATGAATATTACAAGTTCCTCTCTGCCTTCAATTGTTTAGTTTAGGTAAGGTGACAGCTGGTCTTGCACAGTGTGATGGTGTTCCTTTGTTTTGAGTGGTCGTGGGAATCTTTTTCTTTTTTATGCAAGGATGGCAAATCAGTGGCCAGGAGAGTTGGACATTGGAGGTGCTGTTGCCATTTTGATCATGTCTTTTAACCAGTGCTGAATTAAGTATTTTTGAATATGTATGCAAACCCTCCTAAAATGTTGCAAAATGAACAGCAATCTCTTATGTATATTTCTCTTCTGGTTCGTCCTGCTTCCTCTTCAAACCTGCCCCCCACACGCAGTCCACATGGCATTTCTCGATTCCTATTCCTCCTCTTCCAAACCCTTCCCCTATATCTAACCTGACTGCGTGACCTTTCACTTTGGCCATTTGTTCGCCTGGGAGTCTTTTCCGTAGCCTGCTACAGAAAGGTACTCTTTCAGCTATTGGCATTGGTTTTGCTCCTTGCTATTTTCGTTATACTGCGACAGTTGTTTCCTAAACCTTTGTTATAAAATGAACGACAGTATCTTTTCTGTTGATGGGTTTTTGTATAACATCATCTGTATTCCAGGATCCGGCAACTGCCTGTTCCTATCAATGGGTTATTTCTTAACACAAATGGTTGATGAAGGCAATGCACTCTCACTACGACATAGGGCAGTAGATTTCGTTGCATCACATTGGGACAGATTTGAAGACGTTCTTCCTGTTTTTCCTTCCAACACAAGTTGAGTTATCACAACAAGTCAGGAGTACTATCAATACATGACAACATCTGGAATTTATGGTGGTGAAGCTGAAATTCAAGCTCTTTCCGAGATTAGATCTTTCGACTCATTATCTGTCGTCTCCAGCAAAACACCTATTCACAACTGCGTCTTTCAAGAACTATTTTTTTCTTCTTGATTTCTGAATTCCTTTCTCACTGTTTTCCTTTCCTATTCTTGCACCGCTGTATGCTACGGCAGGCGTCGGCTAGTAAATTATAAAGTACTTTTTGTTTGTTTCATGTTAACACTAAAATCAAACACAATGGTAAATTGTAAAGTGCCTGTTAATATCCATGCATTAGCTTAATATCTGGATTTACTTATTCCTGGCATATCTCAACAGCAGTTGGCACAGGGTAAAAATCAAGCTTGGATGTGATACCAGGGTTTCACAGAACACACCTGCTCACACTTGAACCTTGGCCATTTTGGAGAGTCCAATTAAACTATCAGGAAGTTTATTGAACTTAGGAGGAAACTAGAATCCTCAAGAAAAAAAAACTTATGAACACAAAGAGTACATGCAGTTTCCACACAGAATGCCTCCAAAGACTGTGGATTTGATGCATTTTTTTTAATTAACCAAGCAACAAAGGTACTTATTTATATCGTAGTCTTTTTAAAATTCTATGAATTACAATTATTAATTTACTGGGGAGGATAACTGTAACATTTGGCTGCCATAAACCAGTCTCCTAAAGCTCCTCTTGTTTCTGGATTTGAAATATGTGCTCAAATTTCATTTTGTCATTTTATGTTGACTTGATTGAGGTCTACAATTGGTTAACAAAGAAAAGACTTGGCAAGTAATACTTCTCTAAGACAGTACGTGGCTGCTGTTAAGGAAAATGGAGCTGAGAGACACCTTTAAAAAGCATTAGATGGCACTTTTGCTTTCAATGGGCTCTCAGATAGCGTCAGTGAAGGGAACAGAAGTGTGATTGTCTTCCCAAGAGCTAAGACTCCTCACTCCAGCTGTTTCAGATGGGCAGCATTTGGATTCTTGGCATTGATGAATTTACTGCTGTACATAATCAACTACTAGGAAAGTGCCCTGTTTCCAATGAGCCCTGTGACTGAGGAGTTACTGTCTGTTAGCAGACAACTGCCTTTCTTACACATTTTATTTAAGGATATAATGGTAACATTCCATTTCAGGTTCAAAGATAAAGATACAAAAACAGTGCTTTGTCTTCATCAGGTTTGACCTGAAGAGGAGAACTTGCAAAAAATATATAAAGGTGATAAAAACTATATTGTGTTTCTGACTTATAGTGTCTAGTGTGGAAATGTGTGCGTAGACAATAGTGATGGATTGGTACTACAATTTTGACTACTAGGTTTCAGACCTCAGTACTGGTACCAAAACAAGTATGATCTGTCCATATCAGAAAGATGTCAACAAGATGAACAGCATATTGCATGTTGCAAAAATGTCAATAAGAAAAGTTGTCAGGTCTGATGAATACCTTGTAGGCTAGCCAAGGATTTTAGCAAGGTCATTAAAGCTGAATCCCAACAATAAATTAACAGTTAAATATGAGGTCAAAAGACAGAGTTAGTATTTGGTTTCACATCCAAAAGCTCTGTTCTGTTTATACCTCTCATTTCAAGCTAATAAAGTCTATAACACTGATAGTGTGTTAGTATATTAGGTTCACACATTCGCACAAGCTAAAAACTAATAAGGCTTACACTTTTAATCTGCCTTTTCTCAATGTTCTTAACATTTAATATTTGACATTATTACTGAAACACAGGAAAAAGGTACTCCAATCTCTCACAGTCTGGCTTGAAGATAATAACACACATGCTTGTGTTTTTATTTGTTACAGGGGGAGTCTTTTATCTCTGCTGCTCTTGAATTTTTTTTTTTACTTGGTTCAAAGTTTTTTACTGTTGTTCTAGATTTCAGTTGTTTATACCTAGATTGTTCATCCCATAATTGGTGATACACATCATATGGGTACCAGTTCATGTCAAAGTATTCTTTGTTTCAACCCTACATCTGGACCTTGGCCACTCATTCTCCACCACTGAGCTCTTTCCCTAACACTAATCCCAACTCTAAACTCATTCAGTCACTACGTTACAAACAAAGTCAAAGCAATACTGTGTGGAAGAGATCAGGCATGTGCATCTCAGGACTATAGGGTATGTCCTACTTTGATGGGCTCAGGGGATTAAACTTCTTTAGTCTTTGTGAAGAGAAGATTGTGTGAGGTTATAATCCAGGTCTTCAAAATTCTCAAAGGCAAAAATAAAATGTTCCAATAGATTTTTTTTCAATTAAATAAGGGGATATGTATTTAAGATGTGGGCCAGGAAGCACTTCACACAAAGAGTTTTGGGAGTCTGTACCAATATCTTTTCCAGACATTTTAAAGGATGTCAAGGTTTCTCTTTCAACAACATAACTCTCTAGTTTGTTCCAATGTGGCCATTAGCTACCTATTTTGTCCAATGTTGTATGTTTTTATCATAGCATTAGCCAGGGGTGGATTTAAACCACTTCCTAGGATTACTTCTAGGCCAAGTTCTGAAATCCATTCCTAAGCCAACATGCTACAGCTCCAACTTCATAGTTCCAAATGATCCCACTACCTTGTTCTTTTTAGATTTTAAAAAACTTTTAGACTATTCTAGGCAGTCATTTCTCCTTGGCCCAGAAAGGATATATCTTTAGTCAGCTGTTAACCCAAAGGATTTTTGTTGGTTTGCTTCAATTTCCTCAGGACTAGGGAGCCCATACTATCTATGCTCCCTCTCTCTATCTGTCTCTGAGTAGAGGATCAGGTACTCCAGGAAGAATTAATAATAATTTTTTACATTTATATAGTGCTTTTCTCACTACTCAAAGTGCTTAACCTTAATACTGTCAATTTTCAAGTAACTTAGTTATTGTTGAATGGTCAACTCCAGGCTGAAAAGAAACAGAAAAAGTGCCTTTGCCAGTCTGACAAAGTAAAACATGAGTATGGACCTTATCTGAAATGGCCCACTACAACTGCTAGTGACATTTCTATCTAATCTGTTCATCAGATGCCCAAAATTTGATTTATTTTAGTAAAGAAGTTTTTTATAAAGCATATTTCAATTGTAAATATCATCCCAATGTGCTTTAGAATGTACATCAAATTTAAAGTTGTTTACTTCTGTTTTTTTTTTACAACTGAAACAAAGATAGGTTAAGTGACATAAAGTCACTTAAACTATACACGTGTACCCATATTTATCAAGAATCTCAGAGTATGAAAACTGTCCTAATTGGTTCAAAAATTACAGAGTGACATAAATTCGATTCCAAAAGTATTAAATCAATTTTCCTAATTTTAGAAACTACTCCTAGATTTAGGAGAGCTGATGAGCTGTGCAAACACGCTAGTAGCTGCCAGAAGATGGCGTTCAGATAGACATTGGCTTGCAAGTCCTGGAAAAGGCAGAATGTTTTGAAAATGTTAGACAACAATGAACTCTTAGAAAGATATCAATCTGATTGTGATGGAATACATTGTATTGGTTACAAATCTTGTATGTCACATGATTGCTGCATCTATGCAGAGAAAACATTTGGTGTTGGCTAAAATTAATATGCTGATAATATTATGTTATTTGGCGCCAGAGAAAGTGCAGCTTTGCAATAGCAATGATGTCAGTATGTTACAAGCCAACCATTTCTCGACTTTTGCACCAAACTTAATACGTGAGGTAATACACAGATTAAAACATTTTCCACCACTCCATTCCAGTAATGTTAAAGCAAGCTACATTCATGCAAATTGCTGTTTTACTTGAAGTTGTTGGTGTGATTGATGGCATGTGCTGAAAGATCATTGCAACAAGTGCAGATGAGCACACATGTGAATCGCAAGCAAAATCACAATATCAGCACACAGGTGGCCATGAATGAAAATTTGTATAGCCAGCCTTTTTCTACTACTTTAAATATTATTATAATAATTACCTTTGTGTTAAAGTACTAGTGTTTGTTTTTGGAAACTAAAAAAGGGTCTTCTTGATTTTCAGGGAAACTACAAAATGTCTTCATGAGTGTCAGTTTGTAGCTTGGGTTGCTGTAAAATCATGATATCAATCATTCCCAAATGTGAATTCCTACTCCTTGGGGTAGGGAACACAGGTTGATTCCATTTTGGATTTTTCTGTAAATTGCCAACTGGCATGGTTTCATGGATGAAATGTGAAATATACTGTATGTCATAAGCCCAGTCACGCCTTATGTTTTAAAGGGAAGAAAAGCATATCCACGGTGGTGAAAAAGTGCATAAAAGGTCTGAAGAAAGTGGGATAGCTAGACATATTAATGTGGGCCTATGGAAAGTGACTACTTAGTTTTATAAATCTTGATGGCAGTTTCTGCTGCTGGGTGTCTTAAGCACACAAAGACCTTTCTCTAAAAGAAAATAATTGATCCCTGTTTTTAATGAATTAAATTGGCAGGCTTTAAATCTGAGAAAGACAGTGAGAGTAATGTAGAGAGACTGATGAAAGGAAAACCAAGAAAGAAATGACTAAACTAGAGGGTATTTAACAAATCAGACTTTAAAGAAAAGGCAAAGCCAAAACGAAAAACTTTAAAAAGGCAAAAAGGAATTGCTTTCAAAACTCATTTTCGCTGGTTAATGTCTTTATTTTACAGCAAAGAGCAGACATTCAGTGTGAATACACTTTGATCTTATTGTCACATGCGGCTGAGGGTGAAGCCTAGCCGGGACGACCGAGGGGACCGGAGGAGGGCTGGTGCCTCCTCCTGACCACGAGGGGGCAACCGCCCTGGTTTTGTTGGTGGCCTTGGGTAGGGGGCTTGGAAGCCCAACCCTGTAGGGGCCCATGGCCACCGGCAGGCGGCACCCCGGTGCCTGAAGAACACTGAATGGGGACACCCGGAGGGCCTTCAGGGGCGCAGCCGGCACTTCCGCCACACGGGGGCGTGTCCAAGAAGGAGTGCCAGGAAACAGCTGGAGCCCATCCAGGGTGGTATAAAAGGGGCCGCCACACTGCATTCGAGAGCAGAAGTCGGGTGGAAGAGGACAGAGCTGGAGAGAGGACTAGAGGCGGCCAGAAGAAAGGCATAAAAGACTGTGAAAGGCCTGGACTTTTGGGGGATCGGTGCTGGAGGCACTGGGATGTGCACTAAAACTGTAAATATTGTAAATAGTTGTGGTGGAAATGAAAGTGTGCTGGGTGAACAAACGATGTCCGTCTATCTGTGTCCGTGTCCCGTTCCACATTATATAAGATTGCTGTCATGATGTTACACTTACACATAGTCATACACCTTGCATAAAATAAAAAAAAACTAATGTCAAACAAATGGACACATCTTAACGCTGTGATGTCAGAAGTTATTCTGTCTCTGAAATTCGGGGTTATACCTGGCAATGGTCATTTTTCCTTGTGATTATGTTTGCTGGTTTCTGCCACTGAACCTTGTGAAATAATTTTTATTATCTGTCAGTAGCCATGTGTATAATAGCTTAGTGAATTGAGAAAGTATCTTTTATGTTGAACTCACCTCACCATTTATCTCAATTTTCAGCATTGCTGTTCTGTTAATATTTGGTGGGTTCCTTCATTGTTTGTGCCTATGTTTTTTTTCTTTTGCTATTCTCCAGGTGGTCCGATTTTTCTCCTATATTCTAAACACTTGCTTGTTAGGTTAATTACTCACTCAGTATGACTGAGTGCAGGTATATTTCTGAATTAAATCATTCTAGATACATTCTAGCTAGCCAAGTTCAAATTTGTTGTCATGTGTGTTAAGTATAATTCATTTATTACTAGTATGTCCTGGTCAAGTGACAATAGTACAACACCAACAACAGGCTATAAAAAATACAATATTGGCACTATACGTTAAGTGCAACAGCCACCACGATCCTGTTTAGGAATAAACGAGTAAAAGAGTGGATGTTTTATTCACAAATTTATACTGTCAAGATCCTAAGATGCTGTAAATGACACAGTGATCACAGCATAATGATTCACTTTTTTCATGATGTTCTTATATAGCTACTGTATTTGTGCTGTTCTATTTTGGGTGTGTAAAAGCAGAAGTGTGCCCTTGTGAATGACATTGATAGGCAATGCAATTGGACTTTGGGTTAACAGTTTTCAGCCTCTCTTTCACTGTAAATCTAACTCTTCAAAACACTGCAAGAGTAATGTAGTAAAGCTAATGATACATTTTTCTATATGTACTCTAGGTGAGACTTTCATGATGTGTTTTCCAGTAGCTTTTTTAATTTATATCCTGTTTAAAGAGTGTTTACATAATTGATTCTGCATTCTTTTCAACAGGCCACACATGAGAACACAGGTGCAAACACAGGTGCAAGTGGCAGTCTGTCCGAAAGAGGGTCAGTAAGTTCTGTGTCATGCACACCTGTCTTTGTTTATCACCAGGCAGCTTTATTTGTAGGAAAGGAACCCAAAACATCATTAGACAACTGGTTCAAGTCCTAAATCTTTTTATTTTGGGATATGGAGCAAGTTGTTCTGTTTAACTTTGCAGCTTCATGAGAAAAAGTGAGCTGTAAATATGAAGGGATTTGAAATGAATAATCCTGTTTTTTTTTTTTTTAAGAATGAAAGACAAGGAAAATAATTTTAGTCCGTGGCTTCAGTAGTAGCACAATTGTATTTGATTGCGAAATCCGCCAATCCATTTTAAGGCCCTGTTTGTTCTGGTTTATGGTCAGGTGAGCCAGACCCAATCCAAACTGCATTTAAATGTCTCACTTTGAATTGTAAACTCTGGAACTGTACACCTGCCCTCAGTGAAGAGCGCTAAACAAAAAATCAGTTGTTCTAGTCTGCGGTGGGTTGGTGCCCTGCCCGGGATGGCTCCTGCCTTGCACCCTGTGTTGGCTGGGATGGGCTCCAGCAGACCCCAGTGACCCTGTGTTCGGATTCAAAATGGATGGACGGAAGTTGTTCTAATAGACCACTGACCCCATGGTGGTTATAAAAGCAGCTGCATCTTACCATATTTGTTTTCATAATATTTTCAATGAATAGTTCTGTGTGCTGCATATTTTAAAGGCATTCTTTGAACAATTGTGTACACAGGACATTCAGTATTTAATGGATAGCTGAAGTGCTATACAATATTAAGGGGTATTTAGTTGGCATAAAAAAATTGACTCTTGAATATAAACTGTTGAGCACAAAAGCCACCAGCCAAAACAGATAGTCAGGACTGAGTTTAACAATTACTGCCAGAAAGACAAGAGCCATAAGGATTACTGTTTTTTCCAGCTGGGGACTGGGGGCATTTTATGCAGCTGATGATGGGTTCATTTCTTGGTTTTTAGAATATCAAGTCTAGAATTTTTGTAAAAGTTCTAAGAGACGTGGTGTGTAGAGAACACCTATGATAGTGTGAATTTAGAGGATTGTTTTTTCTTTATTTTTTTAAGTCTATAATTTAATGTATAGTTCATAATACAGCAGCAGAAGCAGATGACTGAAGAGAATTGCTTGACAGAACTTGTGTTTTGCCATAGGGTCCAATTAAATATTTTAATTGCAAGCAATCTCAATTAACTAGTAAATTCTGGTCGGAAATATAAATTGGGAGGCAAACTGTATGACATAGTTCTTTCTGGAACAAAACTGGCAGAGGTTTTAGTAGCAGTGTTGTTTACAGCATGGGTGAAGGGCTGCAAGATTGACAGTTCCTGTTAAGTAGCTGAACATGGCAGAATCCCAACACAGCTGTCTCCAAGGGTCTGCTGGCATGAAATGGCACTGTATGCTATATATCAGCCAAACACACAAGGCATTGCTACTGAGGGTTTTGTAGTGATGGCAGACTTTTGACCAAGCCAAAGAGCTCACTCCAGCTTTATATTAGAGGTCTGAAGCAGGAGGCTGCCAGTTACTTTCAGCTAGTCACTGGCTAAAAACTTCTTTTTTCGAATAAACAATTACAGACTGGCAGATACAGGTGAAAGAAGTGAAAGACGTAAAGCTGATGGGGAGAAAGCCAAAATAAATACAAAAATATTTTTAATTCTTAACACTCTATAAATTCCAATGACAGACAGAGGCTGACCATGTAGGAGAAAAATTACATCAAGAAAATGCACTTAAAATCATTGTGATTTTATAACCACTCACTTGTAATGTGTTTTGGCATTGTGTGTCTCCATTTTTTTGATGGTGATTGCAGCTGACAGATTGGTTATGTTGGCTGAAGCATGGCCTTTTCAGAATACATTTGCTGGAGGGGTTGTTCCAAGTAGATGTAGAAATTTTATCAGTAATTTTAAAACCATTTTTTTGTACAGGACTCGCCTTTGAATACAGGTCTGATGCACATAATAACAAAATATTTTGACTTTCATGAAACAGAAATATATTTTCCACATTATGCTGAACCTATAGGGCTGTTGTAATTTTGTTTCCTTATTTAAGACGTGCCTAGTAAAATTACACCAGCGCTAAGCTTGAGCTGTCTTTCACCATGATCTTTGGCTCTTGCATACATTACTAAAGTGGGCTAGTCAAGGACAAGAGTGAACACAAGCCCTTCTAGCAAATGTAATAAAGAAGCCCCTTATTTTATATACAGGCTCTGATTTTTATTTTAGACTGTCAATGTGGATTATATAACTTACTTATTTGTAGGCACATTTTAACCTCCCCTTACTACCTCCTTGTAGTCTTCACTGGTCCTTTAGTTTTAAGTGCTTCTCCTCTGGTCAGTGAAGCACATTTTCAGATTACATTACAGATTTTCTTTGGTACACATAAAAATGGAAATTTGTTGCAAGTGATAACACTCAATAAGCACTTCAGGCAAACAGTCCAATCCAGACAAGTTGACCATCATGGGTCATAGTATCAAACTGAATATAGTTAAAGAATTATATATATAAACTGCTCAAAAAAATTAAAGGAACACTTTGAAAACACATCAGATCTCAATGGGAAAAGGACATCCTCCTGGATATCTATACTGATATAGACTGGGTAATGTGTTAGGAACGAAAGGATGCCACATCATTTGATGGAAATGAAAATGATCAACCTACAGAGCCCTGAATTCAAAGACGACCCAAAAATCAGAGTGAAAAAATTATGTGGCAGGCTAGTCCATTTTGCCAAAATTTAATTGCAGCAACTCAAAATTGTACGCAGCACTTTGTATGGCCCCTGTGTTCTTGTATACATGCCTGACAACATCGGTGCATGCTTCTAATGAGATGACAGATGGTGTTGTGGGGGATCTCCTCCCAGATCTGGACCAGGGCATCACTGAGCTCCTGGACAGTCTGAGGTGCAACCTGGTTGCATTGGATGGACTAAAATATAATGTCCCAGAGGTGTTCTATTGGATTTAGGTCAGGAAAGTGTGGTGGCCAGTCAATGGTATCAATTCCTTCATCCTCCAGGAACTGCCTGCATACTCTCACCACATGAGGCCAGGAATTGTCGTGCACCAGGAGCCACTGTACCAGCATAGGGTCTGACAATGGGTCCAAGGATTTCATCCTGATACCTAATGGCAGCCAAGGTGCCTTTGTCAAGCCTGTAGCGGTCTGTGTGACCCTCCATGGATATGCCTCCCCAGACAATCATTAACCCACCACCAAACTGCTCATGAGGAATGATGTTACAGGCAGCATAATGTTCTCCATGGCTTCTCCAGACCCTTTCACTTCTGTCATGTGCTCAGGGTGAACCTGCTCTCATCTGTAAAAAGCACAGGGAACCAGTGGTGCATCTGCCAATTCTGGTATTCTATGGCGAATGCCAATCGAGCTGCATGCTGCTGGGCAGTGAGCTCAGGGCCCATTAGAGGACATGGGGCCCTTGGGTCACTCACATGAAGTCTTTCTGGTTGTTTGCTCAGAGACATTCACACCAGTGGCCTGCTGGAGGTCATTTTGTAGGGCTCTGGCAGTGCTCATCCTGTTCCTCCTTACCCAAAGGAGCAGATACTGGTCCTGCTGATGGGTTATGGACCTTCTATGGCCCTCTCCAGCTCTCCTAGAGTAACTGCTTGTCTCCTAGAATCTCCTCCATGCCCTTGAGACTGTGCAGGGAGACACAGCAAACCTTCTGGCAATGACACATATTGATGTGCCATCCTGGAGAAGTTGGACTACCTGTGCAACCTCTGTAGGGTCCAGGTATCGCCTCATGCTACCAGTAGTGACACTGACTGTAGCCAAATGCAAAACTAGTGAAGAAACAGTCAGAAAAGATGAGGAGGGAAAAATGTCAGTGGTCTCCACCTGTTAAACCATTCCTGTTTTGGGGGTCATCTCATTGTTGCCCCTCTAGTGCATCTGTTGTTTAATTTCATTAACACCACAGCAGCTGAAACTGATTAACAACCCCCCTCTGCTACTTAACTGACCAGATTAATATCCCAGAAGTTTCATTGACTTTATGCTATACTCTGATTAAAAAGTGTTCCTTTAATTCTTTTGAGCAGTATATATATATATATATATATATATAAAATATATAATATATGACAGAAAGTAACAATAGAAGACAAACAGAAAACAATATGAAATAACAAAAAACGTGTTAAACGCAGTAGTACCAATATGTAACAGCTTCAATTTGAGGCACAGTAGTATAGGTCTTTACCTTAATCGTCATCTTTCATGATGCCAGACTCCTTGCCATTTCATTGTCCTTTTTCAAAGTAGTTTGAAGTACACTGTCACCTTGGTCGGAGATGGATTTCTGTGTAACACCACCAAAACAGCACCTCTTATCTTTGCTGATCTTATAAAGCAACAGGACAATAAGCAGAAATTTCAGTGTCTGATCCTCTCAAGGAAGACTTAATGGGTAGGACACTCGAACTAGTCCACAACTTCTCGTCATCAGATGATTATATTCAGTGTGCCAGAGTCTGTCAAGTAGCATGCACATCTTCAGTGAACTGAGGATAACAAATGCATTACAGAAAGAAGAACAATTACAAAGGAGAAGGTGAGACATCAGCCATCTTTAATGGGCCACCATTTGTAAATGTTGATGTTTTTGTATAATTAGTTTCATTGTGCACTTTAATAACAAAATGTGTATTTGACAGAATTTTCCTGGTTAGTAGAGGATAATGCATCTTTGCTAGATCTATATTTTTCATCATTCAGTAATGTGCAGCCATAATTTTCTATAAACAAAGCCTAACAGCAGAAGATTAACAAAATGAAAATTCAAAGTAGGTTTAAATTAATTAGTAATGTAGCTTACAGTGGAAATAGCTAAGTTTCCAAACACATTTATTTAGGCATGATAGTATACTGTATATAAATGGTATATAACTGTAGTTCCAAGTCATGTACATTCATGAAATGCTACCTCCATTTTACTAAAATCCAGCAACAAGCCATAACATGTAGGTAAACATGAACTAGAAGTACATTTTGTGATTTTTGTTAATCTGTGGAATCCAAAGAAGCTCACAGACCCATTACACTGAGAGATCTTCCATTGCTCCTGAAATGTCATGTGTTTATTAAATAGGACAAAGAAGTGGGGTACAGAAGGTTTGTAATAAATATGAAATAAAGAATAATAAGCACATGGAAGTTGAATATTTACATTCTTTCAAAGTGTTTTGTCACATTTTTCTCTAGCAGTGCTAGTATGTTGGTAATTGTTGATAGACATTTTTACCCATGCACTAGCATACATGTCTCAAATCGGGTCACAAAAATTGCACAAGCAACAGAGAAGATTGTAAAACATGTGACACAGTTATGAGCATGGGCGTCCTTCAAAGAAATGATTCATTTTACTTCTGAAATGTTTATACATTACGGTTTAGAATGAACTGTGTTAAAATCCTAAAAGTGAACATTAATTATATTGTTAGATCTGATTATCTTTCTGTAATTTTGAATGACAGGTAATAAACCTAGCTTCGCAGAAAAAAAGTCAATTTCCTTTTCAAGTCCTAAACTATTCATGATGAGCAAAAGGATTATTAATCTAAAAACCTGATACCCTTTCTTTTTTTATTCTTTTAAGTTCACATAGGCTTCAGTCAAATAAGTGCTTATGTAGACAATGATGTCCATGGTGTCACATGGCAACAATGCATACAGCATAACAACAACGAGTCTATACTTGCTACACCTGGGATGAGGTCATTGCTTTACAATGGCCAATAAAAAAATGTATCAAATCTTATAATATTACGTGTAAAACACTAAAGAAAGTCACACAAATAGCACAATTTACCATTCAAATGTTAATAGAAGAAAGAAAATAACACTGGTAAAGTGACAATCAGATTACTTTGCTTCAAATGACTTGTTTCCAAATCAGGAGATTAAAATGGTCTTATTGATTTTGTTTTAAGAAGCATGTAAATAACTAGCTGTGTTACTGAGCTTGACTAGGAAAATGTCCTATGACAATGGGTGCTTGTTATAGTGCTGTTAACTAGTAGAGAACTTTAAAGAGAAAATTATATCTAATTTCTTCATTCTGTGTTCATACCTGAATTTCTATTAAAAAAAATTACTTCTAACGTCTTGTTTTCATTCTGTATTTTCATGCCTGTATTTCTGTTTTAAAAAGTTACATCTAATGCCTTGTTTTCATTCAGTATTTTCATAACTGTATTTCTATTAAAAAAAATTACGTTTATCCATCCATAATCCAACCCGCTATATCCTAACTACAGGGTCACAGGGAGCCAATCCCAGCCAACACAGGTTGCAAGGCAGGAAACAAAGCCCGGGCAGGGAGTCATCCCACCGCAGGGCGCACACACACACACCCACTCACCAAGCACACAGTAGGGACAATTTAGAATCGCCAATGCACCTAACCTGCATGTCTTTGGACTGAGGAAACCCACGCAGACATGGGGAGAACATGCAAACTCCATGCAGGGAGGATCCAGGAAGTGAACCTGGGTCACCTAACTGCGAGGCAGCATCGCTATCACTGCGCCACCGTGCCACCCCAAGTTAAATCTAACATCACATTTTCAAATAAAATATTTTTTGCAGTTTAAGAAGCGCTGATTTCTTATAAAGGTATTGTCAAGCTTGGGTCGCAGAGTTGCATAAGAGGTGGGAAGGAGAGCCCAGGTTTTCAAGGAAAATATAGGTACTTTATTACTGTATAGAGAAGACATGTACAGTGTCAAGACTTCATTCAGAATAGGAGTTGTTAGGAGCCTTGGCACAGGGGCAGTCATCCTGCTTTAGCTTCCATCTTCAGATTAGAAGAACACCAATGACTGTATGACAAGCATGGTACACGGTAAGCCTGATCTTGCAGATGACAACCAATTGCTTTTCCCTTGGTTTACTGTTTATCAGGCGCAGCAGAGCAGCTACGGACCTGTTGTTGCGCCACTGCTATTAGACAAGTTGAATCGCTGGTGGCCACAGTCACAATACTACACATATTTTCCCTATATTCGTTATAACGAAATTTCCATTATAACAAAATATTTTTATGGTCCCGTGAGTTTCCTCATTCCACCTATATATAAAATTCATTCACTTATTTTCTGAAATCAGCTTATTCTACAACAGAATCATACTGATGACAGAACAGTGTTTCAGCTGCATTAGGAGCAAGGCATGAATCAAGTCCTGGATCAGGTGTCCGTTTAGTGTAAGGCTTAATTATTTACACAGTGTTATGAAGTCACCCAAATGGTAAAGCCTAGAAAAAACCTTAACAGAACTCAAAAACCCCACAAAAATAAACTTTAATAATTATTAAATCAGAATTAGAATTCACAAAAAAGAAAACAATTTATGAAACACAGTAATTAGTTTAGAAATAAACAAAATCCCCCCAAAAAAAACAACGAAGAAATAAAAAAGCAAATAAATAAATAAATAAAAAGGTATCAATCTAAAATATTATACCTCAAATAAGACACATACACAAACAAAGAGACAAGATCAATGCAAAATAAACTTTTCAATTTCAACCTAAAAGAAGACAAAAGAACACTGCTCACTAAAACTGATGTCACATTACATGACTTCCAGTCAGAGGGGATGTCAAGCTGGACGACTAGAACTGCTGACAGTTTTGCTTGAGCATATCCTATTATACGACTACTGCAATTTCACATTTCCAAAATATCAAACTCTCTCCTTTTTGTGACAGCTAGTAATGTACTGCCCAATAGAACCAATGCTTGTGCGGCTTTATAGGAAAATGCAAGTTCAGCCGCAATCCCTACCCTTTTTTTCTTAAATTTCTTTCCCATTCTGTCATGGTATGTAAAATTCCAAAATGATTTTATATAATTAATACTATTTATTTATTTATTTAATTTATATAATTATACATTTTATATGCATTATACTTCAAGTTGAGCGTTCATTGTTAGCTTGCACCCTGCAACTTCAGACCAAATCTAGTCTCTGATTTTGTTGAGACTCATCACAAACTGGATGGTCTGAGTCACTGGGTATGTCTAACTACAAAACTTGCTGTCACAGGAGCACTCTGCAACTGTGTTTGTCTCACTAAGATTATGCAAATGTAGTCTGTGACTGAAAATTACTGGAAAAGTCATACATACCATGACCTTAAACAAGCTAAAGCCTCAGTGGTTTGCAAGTGGAAGGCAGGTATTTTATAGTATATAGGACTAATGATCACAGCACGTGAGAGTACTAACTGAAAAATAGGTTATTATCCCTGCAGAGAGTAGACACAATTTAGGGTAAAGGATCAGGGTGAAAATAGGACAAGGGAGCAGGGGAAAGCAAAAAATACAAAGAAAAACTTGAAAAGTGTGAGACACAGTGATAATCCTAATGCATTGCTATACATATACGAAAGGGAAGCTAGATTAGTGTGGGAGACACATAGTTAAAGTGTGTAAATGACATTGAAAGGTTTGAGGATGCAATAAGTGATTGCCTACTGTATAATTTCTTAAAACATCATGACATAGAAAGAAATACATGTGTAAAAAACTTACCAGTCAGCCAAGAAAATATTGGTTGAACTGTACAGTCCAGTAAAAGGGAAGTTTAATTTTTCTGGGAGTTGCTTTTGCAATCACTTTCGTTTTCTGATAAAGAAAAATACTTGTACTTAGAATCAGTCATCTGATTTTCATTAAAATGGATAGAGAGAACAATTCATACATGTTCAAGAAATGTCTCTAAAAATACAGCAAGGGAATGGTTGGTTGGTTGGTCAGTACTGGGGCTCCACATGGGCCATCCATCCATCCATTATTCAACTCACTATATCCTAATGATGGGGTCTGCTGGAGCCAATCCCAGCCAACACAGCGTGCAAGGCAGGAAACAAACCCTAGGCAGGGCGCCAGCCCACCACAGTTCACATGGGCCAGTTTTTGTTAAAACCTTCAACATTTGTCTTACGAGTACAGTACTGTGGCATGGAGTCATGTTAGTACCAAGTGGAGTCCTGTGGCATATTAAAATAAGTCTTCTCAATTCATCCTTGACTATGCCACATGCCTTCTGCTGGAAATGGGCAATGGCAGAATTGTGTCGAGTTGGCCATAGCCATATTAGTAAATATTACCAAGCAGGTAATGTGATGGGTGATAGCATCTCCTCAAGGTATTATCACACTGAATGGACAATGGCCATCAGTCAAGCAAATGAGGTAGTTGAGAATAATTGCATCACTGGCATCATTATATGTAAATCTAGTGGTCATCACCTGCCCTAATGACAGAAATGACCCAATCAGTATGAGTTAACAGAAATCCTTTGAGCTTAAGCTCAACACTAATTGAGACGCACTTAGCAAAAGGCAGTAGTCAGGAATAAAGGTAATGGAATGGAGTTACAGATATGTTAGTCATCGGCCCATGATTCAGATGTCCTGTCATTCAGAGCCAGATCTCTGTATATAGTGAAATAAGCTGACATTGATCCTGTAATGACCAGTCACAAAATCCTCTGTTTCTCCTAAGTGCTTGTTCCCCTAAAGTGTGTAGATACTTCCTGATACTCAAAATATTGTAACTGCTTCAAAATAAAGCAAATATATGGCCCGTACAAATGCACTCTGTTTTTATGACTAATTAATAAATGCTTGAGGTTTTCCTGGTGTTTTGTGGTATCGGCACAGATATCCTGAAGTCATAATGATCTTAACCTGTCCCGTAATTGCCTTCTAAATTGCAGTTGAGAATGTATGCAACATGCAAAAGCAGCAATTTACATCTTGTATATCTCATGGAACTTTTTTTTTCTAAATGTGTATTTGTATTTTTTTATTTCATGCACATGTGATCAAGGTTATTTAATTTACTAAAAATGAATACTTTAAATAAATATTGAGACAATTATGTGAAGAATCAAGACATCCAAGGTTGATAGAGGACTGTGTCATACTGTAAAGCTGATTTCATCCTTGTAAAACAAAACCTTGGTTTGTGATCAGAATCCAAAATTAAAATACATTCTGTTTAATAGCTGATGACTACAACTCTGAGTAAGAGCAGTGGCTCAGTATTTTTAGCAACGAGTGGGTGGATTCTCTTTGCTGCACTACATTCTAATGATAATGGCTGTCACTGTGATTGAGAATTCACTTGTTTATTAAATCACGTTACAAAACATACCCCGGGTGACTGTACGGAGTGAGACTTGAAAAATCTCTTCCATGGACAAATAAAATACTACTCAATATAATATATATTGTAATTGATTAGAAAAGTGGTAATGATGAACAAATTAAACGGAATGAGTCATTCATTACACATAGAATACTATTAATTAGGGAACACTTTTTAAAATCACAATAAATTATAAGCTACTTGAAGTTATTCTATAGATAAATGTATATTTCTGAATAATGATAATTGTTTATGAGGTCTGCACAACACCATCCAAAAATGAAATAAATAAAAATAAATGATGTAATATAAAGTTGATGGGTAATCATTTGTCCAATGACCATTGTTCTGTTTGGGCTATATATTGTAGCTATAGACTAATCAGGTTTTTACCTGAATTACAATAATATGTTAGTTTCTTTAATGGAATGCAAAACATGCACACAGACCCATACTGGCCCACTCTAGTTAATCTAACATGTACATCTTTAAGACAAATGGGGAAGACACGCATGGACAGCATTGGGGCTGGGAATTCAAATCTGGGACTTTGAAAGAATGGGGTAGCAGTATTAACACCAGTAATTAAACATGTTTTCTGTTCTATTTTATTTAATTCTGAAACGGTAACAGTAATGACCCAAAGCTCTACTATTGTCCAATAAACAACATTTACAATGTGTTATTGTTCTGAGAATCATTAATACTATCAGCACAAACCAGAACACACCTTAGTTCATTTATTGTTTTTATAAGGATGATAAAAAATGGATTGACTTATTACACTTATATGACATCGGCCAAGTATAGCTAAATAGGGGTGTGAAGCGTGAATCTTTTTTTGGAAAGGTATACTTAACTTGGGCCAACTTGAATCTCCTGAATCTGACCGTCGTAACACTGGACTCAGAACGCAGGTCATTAATAACTTTGGACATTTCCTTTGGCGCTCGCAACAACAACAACAACAACATTTATTTATATAGCACATTTTCATACAAACAGTAGCTCAAAGTGCTTTACATATTAAAGAATAGAAAAATGAAAGACACAATTATAAAACAAAATAAATCAACAGTCGCTTGTTTACTGCAGGATTTGCAGGCTGCTATGCACGTTCCCTCTGTGGAAGCGTACTCAACCTGATTTCTTAACCGCTTCATTGTTTTTCCAAATGCAGGCAATTCACCGCCTCCTGGTCAACTCGCACACTCCTTCTTCACTTTTAAGCACGCTAAACTTAACTGGCAGAGGGCGACAAAGAGACACCAGATTTTAATATAACGCCGCACGCGGAATGGGAGCTAGTAAGCTAAAAATACCACAAAATAAATGATTCCCCAGCCGAGGACTAACATGGAGTGTAGCGTCTTAAGATGTACTGGCGTGGACGAGAACAATTTGGGTGCAGACTACGAGGTAGGGTGATCTTATTTTTTAATTACTATTTTTATTATTTTAGACTTCACCTCCGCGGAGATTTCTGTTATTTCCCCTCCACATTTGTGCGACTGCCGCAGTCTCCTGAAGTACGTGCAGGCCGCTTTTGGACAGCGGTGTCCCGGCGCTGCTCTCATTATCTCGCAGGAGCTAAAGACGCTGCGCCGGGGAAGGAAGCGTGGTCGAGAGACTCGGCTTGCCGAGATACTTGCGCGTCACAGCCGGAGAGAGAGCTTTAGGCTTTGCGTGTACAGTATTCTTACACTTTTCCATGATTGCGTCCTCTTTTTATTCATGAGCAGTACATTTCTACCGAAAAACGGAATCCCCCGTATCAGTTATGCAGCTGAAGACAGGCTACTTAGCTAAAAGCCTAGACTGTTAACAATCCCACGGATAAACTAATGGAACGTGTGAAATCCTAGATATTCAGTGAACGTTACGCATTTCATTTTTATTGGCATGATGCTGTGATATAATTTAGACCCGTGTTTCTTGCAGTTGAGACATAACGGGGTCCTGAAGCTAATATCGCTAATGGGAATGGCCTGAAGGCTGCGCTGTGTTGGCTGATGTGGCAACGACTTCCTTTAATGATTCGACTAGTGTGCTGTACACGAGTGTAACACGTATGCTGTATTGACAAAATGAATCGGCACTGCATGGCTAGTTGTGTGGCCCACATCTGTGCACTACGTGTTTTTTTTTTTGCTAATGCACGGAAATCGGGTTGCATTTATTTAGCCATAATACAACGGAGCGAATTTATAATAGATCATTTTTTTTTCCCAGGAATTTTCATTCGAAGTGGTGGTATTCCTTCCAGTTAGTGAAATGTGGGGCAGCTGTATGTTTCAACATCTTTTACTGCTGCTTGACCTCGCTTATGGCATTATGATGTATGGCTTAGTTGTATACACACGTACAGTTTAAATTCGTACATTCATTTCACAGACACGCACACGGGGTAGTGGAAGAGTGAGGGTGGATTAATAATAAGCAATTGAAGATAGGCACAATGTTTAGTTCTATCTATCTGCGAAAGACTTTAATATTTTGGTGGAAGAATGGAGATGAATATAAATGCTTTAAGCCTTTTATAGGAGGCATACTGTAAAATATGGTCTCTTGGTGACCTAGATGTCGATTAGACTGTTTTGCCCAATGGTGTATCTTTTGTTAAATCAGAAGGTGCCTTTCCTTTATAAGTTAAGAAGAATTTAATTTGTAGCCACAGTTAAAGGACATTTAAAATAGAGACAGGAGCAGGAGGAAAGTCTGCAAAACCTTAAATGTGCAGAACGGTTTGTGTTTTTTTTTTATTACATTATTATTATTTTACATTGCATACATGTGGCTTCACCTATACTTACTTGGTTGTTTATTTTTGTCTTGAGAAAAGATTGCAAACTGGATAGCTGGATCCAGCCAGGATAGAATACAGTAATAGACACCTTTGTATGAAATCTTCAGTTTCTTGGCAGTCTGTCACATGTGGAGGTGAACTTGTGTTGTGTATAAGGAGATTGTGTAAAGAGGAGCTCATGTTTGATTTTGTTAAGCTAGTCAAGCCATACTGGAATCTCTTAGTTGTCTTCGTTGAATTAGCATAGATCCCCCAAAGATTGCATGCATCTGTGTTGCTGATAGCCTGTTGTCTGTGTTTATTCTATTTTTGCTTTTAAATTCCTTAGTAATTTGTACCTAATTTCTGACTGTGATGTCTTGTTTTATGTGCTTGTTTTATATTTATATATAGTAAGAAATGCCTACTGCGTAACAGTAACATTGTCAGGGAGCTGGATGTTGTGTGTTACATGTCCCGTTTGACTTTGCAGTTAGCCAATCCTCCAGTTTGCACTTGCTTACTGATGCAAACTAAAAGCTGATGTCCATTTTTAGTCTTGTATACAGTTGAATTTTTAACAGGCTCCTAACATTTAGAAGCCAGTTCAAACCCCAGTCATTATCTTGTGATTAGAATGGTGTTAAGTGTTGTGGACATCTGCTCATTTAAGTTTTGATAACAGTACCATTGACAGCTCCTCCCTTGTGTTTGTGGCTTTGCCTCATTGTTGGTTTTGACTTTATCTCCTGGACCTATATTTCCTGTTCCTTCAGACCTTCTGTTGACCATACAGAGTGTTTATTCAATCCTGTCTTTTTTATTGTTTAGTCTCATTTTTAAAAATTTTATTTGGTTTAAAACGAACTCCAATAGTGTATGTTATTTCCTTGCATTAGTACAAGTCCTGTGTGGACACTTGAACCTGAATGTCTAACTGAGAAGAGAGAGAGTAAAGATCGGTGGTAAGCTAGTGACTTAGTATGGTTGATTTTGGTAACATATGTAGTTGCTGTAAGTTAAATAAGTAAAGATGGACCTGGTCATAACATGTTGAATTTCAATTGTGTTTTTATTAAGACTGATTATTACAAATATATTATTTATGCTACCCCACAACAAATGCTGCTGACATATCCATTAAAGATTAATTGAGTAAAAAATCAAGTAGCAGGCAAATATTATAAAAATTAAACTAGACAGCAGGAAATGGATGCTCTGAGCTTTTTAGTCATGCAATTTTATTGTAGCTTATTACAAGGAAAAAATAAACTGAAGTTAGTGGAGTTTTTCATTTTTACTTTATCTCTGTGTCTAACAGACACACATGGTAGTTTTACAGTAGATACTGTAGGTAAGCCAAGATGAGATTGAGGCATAGTTTAGTACCTCATGTTGGCTGTGTCATGTCATATATATTTTTTATTTCAAAACATTAAAATCTTGAAACAGTACAACAAAACCAAACGAACACAAAAAATGGCAGAAATAAAAGTACAGAAAACAGAGGCTCCCCTGTCCCAACACGAAGTAAAAATATGTAATTTAGAGCAAGATAAACAAACTCCCCATGCAAACAAGAAACAAATATAGAATAAATAAAACACCTCTACCAACCACTCCCCAGGGTCCTGCAGGATGTATGGAGAAGGTCCAAGTTGAAAAGACCAGGGCCACCAGCCATAAGTCAAGGGCCATTGTATAGCAATGCAGCAATCGAACCATCTGTGTTCTCTCAGGAAACTTAATTTTTCAAAGAAGCTTTATTAATGGGTGTTACCATCAGCTCCAGATACGTAAAAGCATAGGATAAGGTTAGCCAGTACTTGAGATTACCCATTTCAGAGGATTTCTATCTGGAAGGAGAACAAGACTAAAACACGTGGATAAAGTACCAGAAAATTTTATATATACAAGAAACACCAAAACAATCAAAGGAAATGCCCATGAGATATAAACGACTATGTGAACAAACTGAAACTGTGTAAACTGATATTTTGGATTTCCAGGGCAGGGAGGTGTTTGAAGGAAGTGAAAACAGAGCAGAAACTGGGTTACTAATAAAAGTTAAAAGATGCCAAGAATGAATAAAGAATGAAGAAAAGTGCTGAATCAGTAAGACCCCACGTGATTTAAAAAAAAAAAAAAGACCAAAGCTCTAAATCAAATAAAAGGGAAAGTATGAACACTATACTTAGTACAGTAGTACAGTCATACACTGATTTACAGCCGACAGAGTTTAAGCCATACCACCGGACAAAGGGCCATAGGAAAGCAGAGTAATAATGTGATTGAAATTGCCAAAACCAGCTACTAGATGTTGGAAAAGCTGTATGCCTTTTGTTTATGATGTACTCGTGGCAGCACTGCCAAGCACAAGATGTTGCACTCTGAATTGAAGCAGTGAGAGAAGCTTTGGTGGAGCTGCAGAGGTAGCAGCCTCTTGGTTGTCTTCATTTGCGTCCTGATGATGCAACCAACAAAAGTTCACAAATTGACAATAAGTAAGAAAAGTAAAATAATAATAAAATGTTCTGCTCACAGAGTTCCAGTCTTCAGAGCACAGATTGGCCATGCCACACAGGATTTTTTTTAAATTCACACATCACACAGCTAGCACATCTTTTTTCCTTCCGATCTGTGCTTATGGTTTTCACTTTTTTCTTCCATCAAGAAGATAGAAATGCCTTGTAAATAGTCACAAATCTTTCATTATGATGATATCGCAGGGTCTTGTGTGTTTTCTGACTCTAGGAGGGCCTTTCAAGGTATGTTTTGATCAGAGCTGCTTCACATGGCTTAGTTTTACGCAATCAGCCTGTATGGCCTTCCATTACATGGATGAGGTATATGGTCACCGAGACCTGAAGATCTGTTTGTGCTAATCCATACTGACATTTAAAGTATTTGTACTGGTGACCTACGCAAGACTCGTAGATCCTCAATTGCATTTATATTTAAACTTTGTGACTAGCATACAGCCAAATGGATGGTTCCAAATGGGGCTGTAAGTCAACACATGACTTTATGCAAATCTAGAATGTTTAGAGTTCATGCTTATCATAGATGTCACATAAGATGGGTATCCTACACTGCAGCCAGTGAGGGAATGAACATCAATACCCACCCATCAATAATGCACCATTTTTAAAAAAAAGACAAGTTTAAGAATGCCTTTTTGTTATAGCAAGCTGTTTTTTCCTCCAAAATGCCAGACTGAAAGCACTTGCGATACTTTTGAACAAAAGACAGTTGAAGTGAGTTGAATCTAATTTTAGTAAATTAAAGTTCTGCTCAGCGCTACAATGAATCTTTCATGATGTAGAGTAAGAGAAATAAAACCATTCTTTCATCTTCTCACAAAGCCTCAGTGGTAAAATTGTAGGTCAGGAGAAAAAAAAAAAAATTTCTTAGATAAATAAGAAGTATATGTTTTGGTTGGTTTCCAGCTCAGATAAAACTTATTAAATTAAAATGAGAAGCTATGTTTATTGTAACTGCAGCTAAATAATATTGAAAGGACATTTGTTATTTTTAGGGGGCTCTGCCCCGTGCTCGCTTCACCCGCCAACCCCCCGGGGTGGGTGCTGGGTACCCATTATCTCGCAGCTAGGTTGCTCGAAGGACGCCTCCGTTACAGAAAACGATTGTATTTAAAGATTTGGTGTATAGAAGAGTATGTGAGGCACGGTAAGGAAGACGGTTTGGTCCTTTGTTATTATACTGTAGATAGTGTCATACAAACGAGTCCAAGACATTATAATGGTGTGGGGCAGTCACCCTTATATTATTTTTCCCAGCTGCAATAGGGTTTTCTGAATCAAATACACAATGTGCATATCACAGAGTCCAAAACAGAACTGCCTATAGGAACCCAAAATGGAGGCTTTCGAGAGGAACTGATGTCGACAAAGGGGCCAGCTTCGGAAGTGACGTCTTCTAAAGGCACTGGAACCTTGCAGGATTTCCCGGGAAAGGTCTGTAGGGAACTGAGAAAGACAGTCGGCGCACTCCACCGCCCCCTGGTTGGATGTTTTATTACAATTACTCAGGCCCTTTAGCTGCCTCCTACTCGCACGTGTGTGACAAGGCCCCAACCCAGCCCAGACCCATTGGGTCAGGCCTCCTGCACCGAGAGGTCGTGGGCACGAGAGAGAGCATCGTTGTTGGCAAGGAGAGAATCCTTACAATGAATAAGCGAAAACTTGTAAGGTTGAAGGTCAAGAAACCACCTAGTGACCCATGGATTCGACTCCTTATGAAGGGCCATCCACTGTAAAGGAGCATGATCCGTCACTAGAGTGAACTCCCGGCCCAAGAGGTAGTACCTCAACTGCGTAATCGCCCATTTGATTGCAAGGGCTTCCCTTTCCACCGCTGCATACCTGGTCTCCCGATCCAACAGTTTCCGGCTCAGGTATGTGATGGGGTATTCAACACCATTGACGCTTTGGCTCAGCACGGCACCCGGGCCTGTATCTGAAGCGTCCATCTGGAGAATAAAAGGGAGAGACAAATTAGGAGCTTTTAATATTGGTGCTGACGTAAGAGCCTGTTTTAAATCACTAAATGCAGCATCCGTCTTGTCAGTCCATACCACATGATTAGGAGCCCTCTTCTTTGTAAGATCAGTCAAGGGCGCCGCTCTCTCTGAAAACCGAGGTACAAACCGGCAGTAGTACCTGGCCAACCTGGAAAGGCTTGGACTTGCCTGTTGGTTCGCGGATGGGACCATTTAACAATGGCATTTATTTTTGAACACTGTGGTTTCACAGTACCCCGACCCACCAGGTAGCCCAAATATTTAGCTTCTTTCAATCCATAGAAACATTTCTTGGGATTAATACGAAGCCTGGCTTCTCCTAGTGTCCGCAATACCGCAGTGACCTGCTGTATGTGTTCCTTCCATGTGCTGGAATAGATGACGACGTCATCCAGATAGGCAGCACTATACACATTATGGGGCTGGAGCACTTTGTCCACCAGACGCTGGAAAGTCGCAGGAGCCCCGTGTAACCTGAATGGAAGAACACAATACTGCCAGTGTCCGCTAGGAGTGCTGAACGCGGTCTTGACCTTGTCCAAGTCTCTCGAGGAGGTCATCCACGCGGGACAAGGGATAAGTGTCAAAAAAGGAGACCTGGTTAAGCCGACGGAAGTCATTGCAAAACCTCCCGACTGCCGTCCGGCTTACTAACAAAGACAATTGGGCTGGACCAGGGACTATAACTTTCCTCAATCACTCCTAGTTCCAGCATCCGCTTGATTTCCAGCTCCACTTCTGTTTTCTTTGCCTTAGGAAGTCTATAGGGGCACTCCCGGACTATAACCCCTGGTTCAGTCACTATGTTGTGCGCAATCAGAGAGGCTCTGAGACGGACAGGATAGCTGATTTCAGCTCCCGTCTTTGTCAGAGGGACTGGGCAGTCTCATGGTCTGGAATCCCTACAGATTTTATTTTTTCTCCAGCCGTCTGGAGTTTTTTTGTTTTTTCTGTCCCCCCTGGCCATTGGACCTTACTCTTATTCGATGTTAATTAATGTTGATTTATTTTGTTTTCTTATTGTGTCTTTTATTTTTCTATTTTTTATTATGTAAAGCACTTTGAGCTACTGTTTGCATGAAAATGTGCTATATAAATAAATGTTGTTGTTATAAGTTAATTCCTCGCCAAAATTAAGGGTGTCTATGTGAGCAAAGAATGAGCAGGGCTGAGCGGAGGAGGGATCTGGTTCCCTCTCCTTCCACGGCTTCAGCAAGTTCATATGATAAACCTGCTCAGTTGGTCTGCGATTGGGTTGTTTCACCAAATAGTCGACCAATCCTTTTCTCTTCTTAATTTCATAAGGGCCTTGCTAATGGGCGAGTAATTTAGAATGAGAGGTGGGAACTAATACCTTGACATGATCCCCTGGCTGGAATTCTCAGAGTGTCGTGCCACGATCGTAATAACGGGCCTGTGCTGCTAGTGCCTCTTCCATATGACTTTTTAAAATAGGTCGGATTTTCTCAAATCTATCGCATAACTGTGCGATATATTTAAAAATATTTGTAGAGGGAAGAACGTCTCCTTCCCAATCTTCTTTCAAAACCTCCGTATAACAAAAAGTCCATATAACAATTCAAAAGGAGAGAACCCCGTAGAGGCTTGTGGGACTTCCCGATAGGCAAAGAGAACGAGGGGGAGGAGTTGATCCTAATTCCTCCCATCCCTGCTGACCACCTTGCGAAGCATCTGCTTGAGAGTCCGATTAAATCTCATTAGACCGTTGGTTTGAGGATGGTACACCGTGGTCTTTGAGTGCTTTATTTTCAGTAAATTGGCCGTTTCCCTGAACGTCTCCGAGGTAAAAGGTGTTCCTTGGTCCGTTAGGACTTCTTTAGGAACACTGACATGTGCAAATACTCCTACTAGTGCGATTGCTTTAGATGTGAACGCAAGGGAACAGCTTCCGGATATCGGGTCGCATAATCCACGAGGACTAATATATATTTACGTCCTTGGGCTGAGGGCTCCAAGGGCCCTACAATATCGACCCCGCTTCATTCAAAGGGGACATCAATTGGGGAAGGGGAACGAGAGGAGCACGGTCCCCACTAGGAATTTGCCGCAATTGACATTCTGGACAAGTAATACAAAAACGGCGAACCTCCTCGTTAATTTCCGGCCAGTAAAATCTAAGCTTAATCCGCTCTAAAGTTTTTTCGGAGCCTAAATGGCCTCCAAGGAGGTGGGCGTGAGCTAATTCACAAACCTGCTGCCGGTAGTTTCGTGGAATTAACAACAGTTTCAAACCTCCGCCCCATATTCCGCGACCCGATATAATAGATAATTTTCTATTACAAAGTGAGGTCCTTGTGGCATGGGCTGGTGTGTGCGTTGGTCGTTGACAAGGACTACTGCATTTTTTGCAAATTTTAGGGAGTCATCATTCCACTGCTCCCTTTTGAAAGAAGCCGGTGTTTGTTTGAACTGAAAGTAAATGTCGGAGAGAGGGTCCGGTCTGACCTCAAGGGGAGGGGAATCCTCCTGAATTGTCGAGGCGCGGGTGGATGACGTATTTGCCTGCGACGGACCAGGAATCTCCCCGTCCTCCTCATGGGCTTCTGTATCTCTCTCCGCCAGCTGTGTACACGGCGTGGAGACCGCTTGAGACGAGTTATCCCCATCTATAACAAGACCTAAGTTTTTATCAGGAGTAGTCAATAGTTTACTGCATTTATTTTCTGACCAGTCCCGCCCCAGAATTGCTGTAAAGGGAGGATTAGGGTAGACTGCCATGGGAAATGTTTTTGGCGATCCTCCCTGACTCACGAAACACAGGGCGGTGTTGTACATCCAGGTGTCTCCATGAATACATTTAATACTGGTCTTTATTTTAATTCTCTGTCGCGGCAAAACATATCGGCAATCAACAATGGAAACTTTGCTGCCGGAATCAAACAGGGCATGAAGTTTATAACCATTAATGACTAATGATCCTGTATTTGAACATGTCAGGGGGTTGGCAAGAGCACACAAACATCTCCCCTTCCACCTACATCCCGCCATATTCCTGGGTAGGTCGCACGCCCAGTGGCCCTGGAACTCAGAAACAGGCTCCGATGTATGTGAAAGAGACTTATTTAGTAGGATCTCCAGGAAATCCACTAGAGGGCCGTTCTGCTCTCCCAGATTTTGCTTTATAAGCTCTTCCATAGAATGAAAGTCACCCCAGTCCGGCTGGGCAAAGTTTAGAGAGGCCTTTTAAGAAGAGAAGGCAGGCTACCTGTTGAACTATCTGGCAGGTGGTTGTTAATTCAAATGGCCTTAGCCATACAGCCACCTGGTCCTGGACTGATCGGTCTGGATCAAGTACCCAGTTTTTTTATTATTTTTGCCTGCTGGACTGGGGATAGCCCATATTCATCTGGGACCTCAGTCCCAATGGGCGGCTCAGCTCTCTCCTCTGAGAGAACATAATAAGCCCTTTTTGTTTCATCCCCAGAAACCAGCCTACGCCTGTATTTCCCCTTCACATTCTCCATTTGGTAAGTTATAAGCCTGGGGTTGTATTTGAGGAGCGGAGCCTGTACTTTCCTGACCCCCAAATGCATGCACTCCCAGCCCCCTAAACCCCCAATAATACCAAAGAAACTCGGCCCGGTAATTTCCTACATGGTTATTTACATGTCTGAGCCCCGGTTTCTTCTGGGACTTAATCCTGCCGACTACGCTACTGTCATACAAACGAGTCCAAGACATTATAAAGGTTTGGGGCAGCCACCCGTATATTGTTTTTCCCAGCTGCAAAAGGGTTTTCTGAATCAAATGCAAATTTTGAATATCACAGAGTCCAAAACAGAACCGCCTATAGTAGCCCAAAATGGAGGCTTTAAAGGTCTGGAGAGGAAGTGATGTCATCAAAGGGGCCGGGTTCAGAAGTGACGTCATCAAAGGGGCCGCCTTCAGAAGTGACGTCTTCTGAGGCAGCGGAAACTTGCAGGATTTCCTGGGAAAGGTCTGTAGGGAACTGGCGCACTCCGCCGCCCCCTGGTCGGATGTTTTATTACAGTTACTCAGGCCCTTTAGCTGCCTCCTACTTGCACATGTGTGACAATCGAAAATAAACTACTTGAGTATTTCACCTCAGCTGTCTATTTTAGACACCAATGAATAATAAAATGTAGTAAAATGTAAAAGTAAAAAATTGAAACATAATACAAAGTAAATATAAAAAAATTAAATTACACTAATGCCTTGTCAAAATCAATTTTTTAAATTACTTTATCCTCTAACTTACATTCTATATACGTTGATTTTTTGCATTTCTGTTTGCATATTGTTCAGGGTATTCTTCTCTTTCTTGTTTATTGGAAGGTTCTCTTTGTTCTTGATTTTTGTTATATGCAGCCCTTCTTAATTTTCTCTTTTTTGACATTCATTATCAGCTCTTGCCACTGTTTTTCTATCGTGGTCTAAAAATTGATGTTACTGAATAGATAATTTGCGTTACTGCATTTCCGTTATAACTGACTGCATTGAAGAGTGAGTTAGCAGCATTGTGTGTTTCACGGGGTGGGACTGTGAAAGGATGTGTGTAATAGGGGTAATGATTGGGTGAGCAGTTTGGAGGGACATGGTCAAGGCTGAATAACATGGACACAAAGGAAAACTTTTTTAATATAATAGACCAGTGCTTCCCAGACTTGATCCTGGGGACCCACTGTGGCTACAGGTTTTTGTTACAACCAGGTTCTGTTTTTTAAGTTTTGTAAAAAAAAAAATATATATATATTTTAACATGTACCAAACAGTTATATGGGAATAATGTATTTTTCTTCTTTTTAAAAATATTTTCATCCATCCATCCATTATCCAACCCGCTATATCCTAACTACAGGGTCACGGGGGTCTGCAGGTGCCAGTCCCAGCCAACACAGGGCACAAGGCAGGAAACAAACCCCGGGCAGGGCGCACACACACACACACACCAAGCACTTGTAGGGACAATTTAGAATCGGCAATTCACCTAACCTGCATGTCTTTGGACTGTGGGAGGAAACCGGAGTACCCGGAGGAAATCCACGCAGACACGGGGAGAACATGCAAACTCCATGGGGGAGATTTGGCCCAATTAATTTTCTGACTGGACACCTTTCCAAAATTGTTTGAATGTTTCAAAATGGTAGGTTGATCTGATTGGGGCCTTACTAAGAACATCATTCGCATATAATGAATATGATGATGAGACATACAGTAATAGTGATAGGAGAACAATAATACAAACTGTGAGCCGATGGGCTTTTGACTCCAGTGAAAGCACAAATAAAGTGTTGTTAATAGACAAACCTGCCTAGTACCTCTCTTAGTCATGAATGGTAGAGACATGTCACTGTGAACCACTGCAGAAGGCGTAGAATATAATGTTTTGACCATTCCAGAAATTCCCAAACCCTTTAAGTACAGTATACCCCCAAAGATAAGACCAATTCAATGGGAATACTGTAGACACTGAAGACGGTAAAAACACCTATCAGTGATATTTAGTAGTCAGTAGAGATTGTCTGGGGCAAATATGGTTTGATTAAACATGTTTGTGCATGAATCAGTTTTGAAATAGTCAGCTATAGATCACAGTTAATATGAAATAATGAACCACAATTAATGGAACATAAATGAGGGTTTTTATCTTGCTTAATTAGAAGGAACATCATTAGTTTGTATACATTCAGTTTTAATATCAACAAGGAAATTGCAGACTATAGCATTCGCTTAAGGTTTAGCTGAAAACTCAAACATTCAACAGTGAGTCCATCAAGTACAGGTGTCTTGCTAAGGTTCATAAGTGTAAAGCTCTGTTAAGTTCAGACATTGTTTTTGAACTATCTAACACTGTAATATTCTATTTGGAAAGTTTAGGGAGCTTTAGCCTATCTGGAAAATGTTCTGTGTTCAGTTCAAATTCAGAAATTCTGCTTTAATTTCCTTAATACTGTTAATTAAATTTCCTACCTTTTTTGATTTTGTAAATTGCATAGAGAAATATTTTTCTTCCACAGATACACAAGGCTAAGACTCTTGCAGGGGCACCTCCAAATTCATAACGAGTGCAAACATGGTGAGCCTGAAAATTGGTGCAGTAATCAACACTTTGTGTCCTATATCAGAAACTAAAGGCTACACACTCAACAATTGTTTTGTATTTTGTTTTTCTTATAGGCAAATGTGAACACCCTTATAATTAATCGTAGAACAGCAAAGTCTGCCATGATGTGATAGTTAAAAGATGAACATTGTTTCATCTTATCTGAAAACCTCTTTCAGAATTGACCATTATTTAGCAAGTGGCACTGAAGTGCCATCTGGTGTGGAGCTTTGAATAGTTGTTTCATTTCACCCATTTCTCTCTATCTCCATGTGTGGGTTGAGATTTTCCAGCTGGAACAACCAGCACATCAAACTGAATTCATTGGCTTGTCTTGGAATGATTCCAGAACTTTCTTCACTTTTTGGCATTAGGTTTAATCCAGCTGAAAAGCCAAAATGACAGGATTTTGCCTTTGTTGTAAAGGAATGCTCCTTACCAGAGATAATATTAAATCTTGGCTATTGGCTGCCTATCAGAATAGTGGTATAGTGAGATGAGTTAATATGATATGGATACCTCTTCTGGCATTGCTATTGTACATACTTGGCTATAGCTTATCAATTACTGTTAACCTTTGTTGTCTGTTTCTGACCACAAGACTGTTGTTCACTGGTTGTTTTATGGATGGTAAGTCATTTTCAATTCAAGCCCAATAATAAAACTGTTGTGTGTAAAAACTTGATATGCTGACACTGGCTTTTCTGGCACTTATTATCTATGTTCAACGACATTTAAACCTTTTCATCTTGCCCATTCTCCCCATCAATTGCATACATGCATGATTAATTCTTTTGTGCTTTTAATAAGTTATGTTAAGTAAAATAAAGTCATTTTTAATTCTTTTAGGATGTTATGTTTGTTTTTTTTGTTTTTGTTGACCGTGTGTTGCAGTCTGTTTTAGAAACAGAAAGTTAAAAATGAAGATCCTGGAAAATGTTAGATGAAACGGACATATTTTTAATTTAGCCAACAAAAAAATAACCCTAATGTTGTAATGCAGCCGGAACTCCAACTAAATCAAAGTCACATCACACATTAAAAAGTCAGACTAGAAGCTATCAGTATTTGGTGATAATCATCAGATGCTTTCAAATGGCATATAAAATGTTGTATTGTAGTGAATTTACAAACTAAAACATTTCATCCATCCATCATCTTAACCTGCATATCCAGGGCAGGGTCACGGGGGCATTTGAAGTCTATTCCAGAAAGCATTGGACACAAGGCAGGGACAATCCCTGGATAGGGCACTTGTCCATCACAAGGTGAAAACACAAGGGTCAATTTCACAGTTCCAGTTAAGCTAACCTGTAAGTTTTTGGATTGTAGGAAGAAATAGTAGGGCCCGGTTGAAATCAATGTGGACACCCACACAATGGCGTTACCCCTGAGCCACCGTGCCTACCCAAACAAATCAGTTGCACAGTTTGTGCATATTAACTAACATTTTAAAAATGCTAACGGTTATGTGAAAATATTTTGTCATAAATGTCTTCATTTTTAATATGATTTTAAGTCTTGCAGTATTTTGTAGCTAGTTTGCATAGCTGATCTTTTTTTGCAAGTTTTGGCCATTGGTTTTATTGTTCTGTTACTTCAAAGTATTTGTATGTATAAAGAGATGTATTTGTAGATGATGAGACATGGATTCATGTTGGATTTGTTGATGTTTTGTTTTTTTTTTTGTTTTTTGTTACAGACCAGTGCAGTACTTAAATCACTAGGGATATCATTGCTTATGATATCATTGCTGCAAATGTCCATTAACAATAAAGCAGAGATTATTTTCTTATATACAGTAGATGCAGAGAAACTAGTTATGTCATCCACCATTTAGGTAGGAGGTTCTTGAAGCCCGTATTTTAATCTGCAAAGTTTAGGAGTTTGCCAGTGTTGGAAATCTGCTTAGTTTGTGTTTCACAGGATAGAGGATGTAATAAAAATAGATATTAGTCACAATTTTGCAACCAGTGAAGTTTTGTGGATGCTAATTTGCGGATCCTTGGCAAGTAATGAATTTGGTCTTCATCTTGTTATTCTTTGCAACCTCTTAGCTAAGAGAGGTAAAAAAAAATAATCACATAGAATTATTTTTATGTGCACCATAGATATGAAGATTCTTATTTAATGTAACCTACTGTGTATTATTGTAATGTATAATAACCTATGTACAGTATTTAATTACCAGTATGCACTGTAGGGCTGACAGCAGATCTGCTTAACTCATTTTTAGCTCTTTAAATGCAGCTGGGGCATTCAGCAAGTGCAGTCTGGGATACATCCAGAAATCTGCAACTTGTCTGCCCTCTGTCTCCTTGGGGCCAGCTGTGGCTCAAGTCCCTGGCAGAGCAATTTTGTTGTGATGCTATAGATGTGAATTGTCAGCTTCCCTTACCTATACTGTAAAAAGCTTTAAGCCGTTCACTTGCTAGACCCACTACACATGTTGCCGAAACATGCACATGTTAATGGTATCTTTGTGGTGACGATTGCTTGATTGTTGCATGTGTGGTGCAAGCATGCCTTAAACAATCTCACAGTAATACCACAGTTTGGGAAAATACTTGAAAAGATTCTTTACAGTGTTGACAACCTTGACAAAACACTGCAGTAGCTATACAGCTCTGCCAAGGAAAATTACTATACTGCAGCACCTTAGGATGCTGATGACACTGGTCATTGGTGTGGATGATCATTTGTTTTGACATGTTGACTGTGCCCTTCTTTAACTATGTGTTTTACAAAAGCAAGCAGTAAAATGATTATGTTACAGATACCTTATTAGTCCTAAGTTATGTAATTTAGGCATGAGTCAGTGCCTTGTATCAAAAGATTAATTACTGTACATTGGCTGCATATAGAAGGGTGTTAAGGAAAAACTTTCTTTCTTTCTGTCTTTCTTTCTTGGAATGCTGTAACATTTTGCCTGGCATGACATGGCATTGGAAATAATGACTTTGCCTTAATTACAGAATTTTGTATGCCAAGTTCCTGATTTCAAACTCTAGGTTTGCTATTATGATGCTTGGTCTGGATGGCTCTGTGTTCTTTCCATTTCATATTGATGAACTTGACTCAGATCCAGAAAACACTCATCATAGCAGAAAATGTTTAAACCCACAGTTAATTTCTTAGTCAATTCATAGTCACATCACTAACTTTGAATTATTCAGAGTAGAATTTCTTTTATTTTCTATGTCTGCTCTGGGACCTGGATATAGAGAGGCATTGTAAGTCTAAAAAGCTGTTTGTCTGTCAGAATTTATTCTTATTCCTTGTAGTCTAGCAAAGTGTGTGTTACATAGCAAGGTCTGGATTTTATTCTTAAAAGGTTCAGGTTCTTTACAGGTTTCTGATGCATCCAATAATGAACTTGGGCACATTATCAGTGATTTTACCTTGGGTCACTAGGTGTTTTGGACCTTTCTGACATCAGACACCCTTTCCTAAGTGATCAGCTCGTAGCTTGTGTCCACTGCTCACTCCTGTTGATCCATAACCACGTTGAGGCCTTCTTTCCTGCATCTATGGTGGTCCTGTTAGCCTAGCTCTTCTGCAGACATGTGATTTTCAAGTACCACAGTCTCCTATGCAAAGATTGGCCTGCAAAGCCTCTACAGTCCACTTCTACTGGATCACAATGTGCTATCCGACAATGTCTTTAGCACTCCACCATCAAGTCTTCATACTTGGCTTGTTTCCTCTCATTTGCTTCTACAATATGAATTTTCTTCTCTAAAAGCCAAAGAAGTTATGGTTTGAGGTGTCAGATGGTTTAAAAATAGGTCTGACCCTAAAGATTCTTGGAGCACATGCCGAAGGAGAAATTGAAATCCATGCCACATTTGTTAATGATGTAGTAATGAAATAGCAGTTTTTCTTGGTAATGAAGCAAAAAGGAACTCTTCCTTCAAGTCATTCTTAAGTACATACAGTATATCATCAGAACTGCAATGTTTATACATCCATGAATTCACCCTTTGAGCTGACCTTCCATACTTTGAACCAGAACTTGAATGTTTCAAGTCATTTGAAAGCAGCACCTGAGCCATTTTCTTTGCAGTTAGCTTGCTTAGCATTTCCATGCAAACTTCTTTTTTACCAGGCTGTCACCAAAAGTGAAGGTTTCATAGTCATAGCAGTTTAAATGGTGCCTTTAAAGAAAACCTACGTAAAGCAAATGTATTTCAAGATCTCTTTCTGGAGGCCTTTTAAATCAACTTGCTTTCTTTCAAAGAAATCTTCAGTCTTCAAAAATAATTTCTTCATATTTTTTATGTTAATGTCTGTTTGGATTTTGGTGGCTTTATTGTATTGTTAGCTAATAAATCTCTACAAGTGACACACCATGGCATTAAAATTCCTCTTTCATTCATGGGTACAAAACCACACAGAATTTGACGAGTCATATTTTTAAACAAAGGCAGTTGCAGTTGTTGAAGCTTCAGTTTAACTAAGAAATGTTTTTGTGTTCAGCAACCAAGTTTTCAGCTTGATAAATATATTTATTGCACTTGAGTTTGAATTCTTCATAATAAGGATAAAAATAAGTCCAAACCTTGTATTAGTATATTTAAAGATGAGGACAAAACAGAAAAAATTTGAACGCTAAATAGCAGTCCTCAGGATGGTCATTTAATGCTGTTCTATTAGCCGCTGAAACATTTTTTAAATGAACAAAGTCTTTTAATTTCATGTAAGGCTAGCAAACAACTGATCTTCATTCATAGGCAGACCCCCGTCAAAAAAGACACTTTCAACTCTAGTCTTCTTTTTGACAAATTGTATGTGTGCAAAGATTGGTAGTTGAGAAATCTTCTTTAGTTCCAATGGATAAATGCAGAGATTGGAATGACTTTTTAATAATGTTATTACCAGCATCTTCCATCATTCAAATGACAATTTTCTTGAAGAGATGAAAAAACCAAATAACTAAAAAAGTTACAGGTAGCTAATGATGTAGGTTTATAATCTTTCATGTATAACTTGGTATTAAAGTTTGTATTACATTAAGAATAATACCACATATCATAATCATTGTTTAATCCTTAAACAATAATAGCATCTGTGCAATTAAACTGCTTGAAGTGTAAGCAAGAATAAATCATTTTTTTAGGGAAAAGAAGAAGCGTGAATAGTTAGCTCATTCATTACTGAAACATTTCTAGTAAAATTGTAGTAAAATCAAAGTGTTCAGTGCTTAATGTTTTAATCACTAGTTCTCTTTAGAAAACATTAAAACTGTGAATTATTATATGACAAATGTAATACTTTTAATAGTGTTATTGCATTACTGTGATCTTCAAATTCTATGATTTTTATTTCTGGCAATTTGGTTTGCATCCTGAGTCCACCCTATGTGAAGTTTGAAGGTTCTCCCCATGTTTGCGTGGGTTTCCTCTGGTGCTCCTGTTTCCTCCCACAGTCCATGGACATGCAGGTTAGGTGTATTGATGGCACTCTATTGGCCCTAGTCTGTGGTTGGGATGTGTGTGCGTGTGTTCACCCTGCAGTGGACTGGTGCCCTGCCTAGGGTTTGTTCCCGCCTTGCACCCTGTGCAGGCTGGAATGGGAATCTTTTCAGGACTAAGCAGGTTAGACAATGACTGACCAACAATGATTTCTGGCAATTTGCTACACACTGCCAGACGGTGATTTGCTGACCTCCACTTGTCTAAATTACTGAGATTTAATTTTTGCATCTGCTTCCATGGAGAGCAGATTTGACCAAATTGCATAAGGAGTTGTGTCTCATGAGGGAGTAAAATTTCAGAGCCCTAGTTACTGCAGTGTTAAACCATGTACTGATTTGAAGTGCTATTAATGGGAGTATGAATATCCTGTTTAATTTCACAGATATGTATAGGCAACTATCCACCCATGGTCTTACAGCAGACACTTTTATTGCAATACAGTACATTTAAAATGAGTGCTGCATGTTTTACTTTTTCAGCGATTCCTCTTATTCCACAGTGAACACACTCTAATAAACTGCAGGGGATTTTCTCTTTATAAATATTTTCTTTTTTATTATATATTTTACAACATTTTCAGATATGTGCATTTTGAAAATTTGTTAGTTATAAAAGCAAGCTAAAATATTTTGTATAGAAAGTTAAACAGGAAGAAAAAAACACCAACAAAGAAAACTGCACAAGCCTTTTATCAACAGGATTATAAAACAAAATCTAACAAGCAAGAAGTGAAATACTGTCATCCACAATAAGGAGATGGGTCAGATGGCATTATATAGGTCATGTCTGGAGATCCTGCGGTGGATTGGCACCCTGCCCAGGATTGGTTCCTGCCTTGTGCCCTGTGTTGGCTGGGATTGGCTCCAGCAGACCCCCGTGACCCTGTGTTCAGATTCAGCGGGTTAGAAAATGGATGGATGGATGTCTGGAGATCTACATTGAAATAGTTTTTTAATATTATATACCCATGATTTTAATTATATACACATTTCTGCAAATAAGAAATTTTAATAAATCCCCCACTATGAGAATGTATAATGTGTAATTGTGCCTAAAAGAGAATTTGCATATACAGAAAAAGTGTCTGCCAGCTCTGTGCTTTACTGACCACGTCCAATGTCACACAGTAGGTCCTTGTGACTTGATGAGTGTCTTTTCCATCCAGAAAAAAAATCTAAGGAAGCTAGCAATGAAATAAATAGTATGCCTTTATAATAACTGTAATTGAATGAGAAACACAGGGGTAATGTGCACAGTAGAAGTAAAGTGTCTAGAGTGAGACCAATATTTTTTTTTTTTTTTGATGATTTAAGAAACATTATTTTAAAAAGTTTATCTCTGTGCATCTTTCTGTGTTTATGTATCACATGATGTTTTTGTGTTTTTCATGAATTTAAATATGAATTTTATTGAATTACTAATGATAACACTGATATAGAAATTTCTAGCCAATACTGATAGCTAATTATTCGAAAACAAAAAAAATCTAATACCGATTGTTTGGTGGTTCTGCTGAAACTGGATAACTGTTAAAGTGTAATAAATTTGCAAAATATGAAAAATAAAAGTGCATTTTTTTCTGATATGAAAGTGATGCCAATTCTTGGCATACAAATAAGTTCCGAGTTGTATAATTTTATAACTAAACTGTTCCCATTTTAAGTTACTGGTCATTCCTTTTAATTCAGTGTGGGCAACATTAACATTAGCTTAATATACAAATTACACAGTCTGAGTTTTATATTTTATAACTTACCCACTCTCAAATAAATTTCCATTATTTAAAATTAATAGCAAAAAATCTAATTGTCAAGTGTAATTAATTCTGTTACTTTCTGAGTAATACTCTGAGCTTCTACATTGTCTGAATTGAATTTTCTTAACCTATCAAATGCTGACACTATTGACAGAGTGCTGCTATCCTTAGCCAGATTTGCTTTTCATAAACTCATCATGTTACTTCGCATCCCTTTGCCTTTTGAGGTAAGCAATCAGTTTTGTTGTTTTGTTGTTTTGTAGTTTTACTTGTAGTTTGTCCTCATAAAGGCTTTGCAGAACAGAGTTTGCAAATAGCATTTCTAATCATCTGCACAAATGCTAAAGTGAGTCCACACCACAGACACTTTCCTACCTGCTAAGTTTCGTTGCTGAAGCATCATGTGAAATGTTTATGGAACAGGAATAATCAGCTTATTAAATATTGGCTTATTTGTAACAATCAACCGATAAATGATTGTATCTTTATTAGCCTATACCTGATATTGGGCTGATATAATCGGTGCATCTCTAGTAATTACTGCATATTTTATTTTTAGTAGTGTGTGTATTGTGGCATGTTATATTTAAGTGTACTTTATAAGCATAAATGGCAAAAGCAGTTTGCCATAAAGATAATATGCCTTCAGTTTGTATTGATATGCCAATACAATACACCTGTATTTCATACTATAAAATGTGTAATTTAATAACTTAACTAATGAAATAATGGTAAAAATATGTTGAGATTCACTTCACTCTTGAGGCATGTTAGGTTCTTCTTAAACTTCCTTGATGTTAACCCAGCGTCTGTCGGTCTTGGAATTCAGTGTAAAAATGGTTGAACCTGATGATCTCTCATGTTAAGCTGTTGTTATCCAATGTAAAGTATTAAGCCCACATACTACTCAGGACAGTATTGTGTTGCCATCTAGTGGATAACATAACATCAAGGCAAAATAACTGTGATCACTAGCAAGGTAAAGAAAGACATTAGCCTCCTAAGCACTGCTCACAATACAGCAACTGTCAGTGTACATGTCTGGGGAAATGTTGAAGTCACAAAGCCTTACACTGTGGTAACCTCCAATAACACAATGAGCATGTCTATCATCAGGATCAGGTACTGACAATTCTACACTCTCATGCACAAGCAACAGAAAAGCTATTACAAGAAAAGTGCATAAAGAAACTTGGGTTGTCAAAAGTATCAATATAAATATGAAAAATATCAATATATGCGAGTTGATATATTGTCAAAAATATAGATTTTTAACATTTTATAATTCAATGCTAATTTTTCATGGTGTCGATTCTACAACATACATTATGAATTCACTTTGGTTCACTGTAGCTTTTGATTGTTAAGGCTTGTAGGCTGTTAATCGGCATGGCTGGAGTTGCATCAATGTTTCCAACCCACTCAGAGATGTTAATAAGATGGCAACTTCAGTGTCATTGGAGCCGTCACCAGTACACTTAATTGACAAAGAGGGAAGCTGGAGTGGTGTCTGGAAATACTTTGGCATTATGGCAAATGCAAACATGTATGCAAGATTTGCAACTACTCAATACCAACTAAAGGAACTAACACAACCCGTTTAGTTAAACACTTAAAGAACTGACATGCAAGTCAATGCAAAGAGTTTTGAGATGTATCTTATTTGTAAATTATGGTATCATTAAGTATAAACCTGTAAATTTGTTGTATTTGAATCGGGAATGAGACGCTTATTTTTTTCTACAGGTTGAAATGTTTTTTGTAGTCAGTTTTAACGCGTCGAGAGGTGTTTGCAATTGTTGTTCGCCATGGGCCAGTTTTATGCTGTTCTGCTCATTCAGCAATAGGACGTAACCTTCTTTTACTTTATTACTATTGGGTTTAAAAATACATTATATAGTAAATATGATGAAATATAAGGTGCTATAACTTTTCAGTGTTCAATTGCATAAACAGTGGTGCTGTTCTTCTTTGTCCTTGTATACTTTCAGCTGTGCTTCAGTGTGTGCAACGCCATGGATTATTTCCAGCCCAACTAAAGCTTTCCTCATGGAAGAGTACATTGAGATGCAAATCTTTATTGCAAAAAATTGGAAGTTACAAAGACATTGTAGTTTATTCACACTAAAATGCAATGTGCACAGTCTACATCTATGTAAAGATGCAAGTGTTTGAGTGACCTGTTTGTGTGTTACTTTTCTGAACAATTGTTTACAAAATACCTTATTCATTTTTTTTAGATTAGATTAGAATACTTATTCAATTAACCTTAATGGAATGTTACAAATTTCACTAAAACTACCTCACTAACAGTATTTGTTTTCTACAATATATTGCACTATAAGTATTTACATTCAATGATTACATTTTTTTATTTGTTACCATCAATGTAAAGATATTAATGCGTAAATAATTGCAATTTAATTAAATACAATTTTTATTGAGTACATTCTATGCTGTATTTGGTATCGAAAATGGTATCGAATTTCACTACTTAGTATTGTTTTGAAGTCTGAAATTTTGGTATTAAGACAACCCTAAAAGAAAGATTCTTCTGCTGTCCCAACTGCATTGTTGGACTATGTGTTGGTGGCTGTTTCAAAATGTATAATACAAAGGATGTGTAGACACCCTTTCCTACTGTGTTATGTTGACATTTTGGTATTTACATGTTTCTGTTCATGGTGGTCTGTGTTGGCTCCAGCTGCCACAACATCTTTGAACCTAAAATCGATAACATAACCGCGGTGAGCTGTGCAATAAGGACACACACAGTCGAGTGAGGTGCAAAAAGTGCTAGTACTTTTACCAATTGGGGTTTAAAACACAAACTGCAATAAATAATCCATTAAATCCCACCATAAAACCATGCAGATATCTGGTCCTTTTATTTCTTTTGTCCTTCCAGTCCGCCCAATGCATCTTTCTTCCTTGTCTTCCCATCTCACCCCACCTGGTCTTACAGCCATGGTTCCCCTCTCCAGCTCTTGTCCTGACTGTCTCCTTTGGTGTCTTCAGGGATACTCCGAGTTGAACCTCAGTCTTCTACTATGAACCCTTGGTGTCTACAAGATCCCAGGGAGGCTTTTTATTTTCCCCCGCTCATTCTGGGTGTCCCATTCTGCCCACTCTCCATTGTGCTGACACTCACTCCCGATTCTGCCCTTCCTTTCTTTGTTTTTTTTGTTCTCTTATTCTGATCTAACCTGTCTACTACCTCCATGGGCAAAGTGTTATAATCACCTGTGTGACCTGTGGAGTATCAATGTGCAACAGCTGACTAATTAGGCAATCGGCTCACTGTTCATACTACACACCCTGTGGACAACCAAGTCAGCAACCATGGAACCTGAGTGTGCTGTTTTTTTTGTATGTCTTTTTTAAAATTTGCCCTGCCAGGGAGAAAACAGACCATAATACAGCAGGGCTTATAAGACAAGAAAGAGAAGCATGAAGAAGATGACCTTAGATCAAGTATAGCCTTTTTGGGTGACGTGAAAAGGAGGGCCTGCTTAGTGCCTGACATCTGTGATAAGTTTATCTGTTGAAGGAAAGTTGTAAAGTCATCTTCGTGGACAGCAGTGTGGATGTGAGTTGAGCAGATATTGTAAGGGAAGCATTACATGGATTAGTGGCAACATGCTGTAATTTCTGTTTGCAAAAAAATGGTTATGCAGAGGAAACAGAATTTGAAAGGTACAATGCCAGGTTACAGCAAGTGAGTAGGTTACCCTTCCTTGTTGTTTCTATGTTCAATTCCCAGATGTGTGCTGTCTATATGTAACTCTTCACAATTTCGTCTATCTGTATACTTGTATATGGTTGAGATGACAATAAAGTTCACTTTGACACTTGTCACTTAGACATCATCAATAGAGATTAACATTACAGACAACTGGTGGCAGATTTTGTTATTTGGTGTTGGAAGAGCCGCCAGCAATTCAGAGGAGTTAATGGTGTACTTTCAACAAGAGAGGGAACTTATGAAATTAGACACTCTAATGAGGAGGAGATGGGAATGGTACTCTGCTATAAGTAGTTGGTGGTCCATCTGACTAGTAAACTGAATTTCAGCTAAAATGGTTTCTTCATTTTGACGACACTCTGTTCTTTTTAATGTGTCCTGCAAGCATATTCAACATGTGGCTTTTGCACTGTGGTCTGACATTGCATTTTATGAAGGTGTTTTTTAAGAAGAGAATAATGGAAAAAATAAGATACCTTCATGACTAATGCAGTGCATTGCTTCCACTTTGCTTTGCTTTGAATATCTTTAGCAATTGTAATATTCCATCACAGCGTGTTAAGAAGCAGTGTTGGGACATTCTTTGCCTCTAGCCATTGTACCTGCTTTCATCTTAGTCAGTTACAAGAGACATTGGCAAGGACACTATAAATTTAAATATCCATCAGTTAATGTATGGATACATAGATGAATAATATGTGAACTATGTATGTGGTGTGTTTAGCACTGTCTTTCCCTTTTTGTATCGATGTTTCTAAATTATCGATATGTCAGTGAAGCCTAATGTTCAATGAATATGTAGCCCAGTATTATAAGATTGAAATTGTATATGTAAGTGGTTTGAAAAAATGTCTCATCTCTTCTTCTTCCTGTGAACTGATCTTGTAATAATCGATGCCTGAATGCTTGATGTCTGTCAGTATGGGCGTTTAAACAGAAAAATCTAGTAAAAACAACCAAAAAAAAAATATAATCCACTCTGTTCCGCAAGGTATAGATAAATAATTTTAGTTAACACTAAGTTTATACTTTTTATTATTTACTTTTTAATATTTTAATGTTAACATAACACTCCCTGATAGTTAAAACAAAATCACTTTTTTGGAATCTTAGCTTTCACAAATCTTTTCATTATATTGCTCTATAGCCTGTTGTTCTTGCAGGAACTAAATGTAGGTATGCAGTAGATGGTTGGTTTAGGACTCTGGCTTCCTGTCAAAATAGATAAGTGGGACCTCAAGGGTGGATCATGGGTTTAGTGCATAGCTTAGGGTGCACTAATCCACAGTTGATGCAACTGAAAGTATATTTATATGTGTATCTCATATATTTTCATATTTGAATGGCATTGATAATGTTTTCAGTTACATGTACAGTACTTGGAAGGAAAATAAAAGATTTGTGTTTTGGAAGCATGAAGAATTCTGCTTGAAGTTATACATTAATCAGCTCCATAATTAATTCTAAATTGATGCGGCACCATGAATTGCTGCCAGATAACCTTGCCGCATGAAGCCCTGTTTTCATTTCATTTGTGTCTTTCCTTTCCTATACATTCTATTTCAAGGTTATGCCGCAATTGTTTTTTTTCAGCATTTCAGGTTTGTTTTTTGTTAGCATAGTGAAGATGAACTCTTGCATTATTTACTGTATCATTAATACAGTTAATTACTGAAAATGGTGAAATTAAGTTAACTTTTCCATATTGTATTTTTGAGTTTATTACATGTTTAATATTTGTATTTTTTGCACCATTTTAATTCAAATGCTTAGTATCTTTTTAAACAATGTTGATAGTGGCAGTGCTAAATCTAATTCAGGTGGAACTGTTCTGTCAAACAGTGAAAGTTAATTCAGGAAATTCAGGGAAAATGTAGTGGTATCCCAGAGACTGAACTTGGCAGGACTTTTTTTAGTCCAGGCATTGCTTTCAGCGAGGATAATACTACAGCAAAAGACACATAGTATTTCCCACTTGAGATCTTATATGAGTTGAAAGGAATCTGGTTAAAAGCTCTTACAATCACCAAGATTTCAAACATAGGAGACAATGAAATTCTTTTTAGGCAGTGTGGCATAGTGATTAAATCGTAAAGAAAAAACATAAAATTCCAAGTTCAGTCACCACTTCAGACTGACTGTGTGAACTCTTCACAAATAAATTATGAGTGCTCCAAATATAGGTAAGGTATGACACTAAACATTGGTAAGTGGTGCCTTAGGGTGGTGACCACTATAGTAGACTAATGTACAAAGCAAAAAATTTAGGTTTAGATTTCACATGGCAGCTGTTAATGTTTTGGTTTTGTTTCCAGCAAGATCTCGCTTTTCATGGAGTTTATTTATACAGGTATTTTTCCAGCTACTGTGGTTCCATCCCACTTCTCAAAAACATGCATGACATGGCTTGAATGAGTAAGGATGTGTTTGTGTGTACATAGTCTACATTGGAGGAAGTTCCCATTCAAGTTTGTTTTCCAACTCATATGGGATATTTTCAGAAAACGCTATAGGTCTCTATCACTTTGTTATAGAAAACTAGGGGGCTCTGCCCCCCTGCTCGCTTCGCTCGCCAACCCCCGTGCGGGCTCTACATGCTAGTCATTTCCCAGATTTGCCGCTTGCGACGAATCGTGCTGTGCTTTTGGATAAACATGAATATCAACTCTGTCTTTGATATCCCTGTCTTTCAAAAATGCAGTCATATGAAAAAGAACCCCTCGCAGCCTGCATAATAATTTACTCTGCTTTCAACAAAAAAGATAACAGTGGTTTGTCTTTCATTTCCTAGGAACATCTAGGAGTACTGGGGTGTTTTCCGAACAAAGATTATTAGTGAAGCAGTATTTAGTTGTATGAAATTAAATCAAATGTGAAAAACTGGCTGTACAAAAGTTTGGGTACCCCTGTAATTTTGCTGATTTGAATGCATGTAACTGCTCAACACTGATTACTTGCAACACCAAATTTGTTGGAATAGCTGTCAAATTTGGTGGAGGTTCTATCATGCTTTGGGGCTATGTCGCTAGTTCAGGGACTGGGGCCCTTGTTAAAGTTGAGGGTCGGATGAATTCAACCTAATATCAACAAATTCTTCAGGATAATGTTCAAGTATCAGTCACAAAGTTGAAGTTACGCTGGGGTTGGATATTCTAACAAGACAATAACCCAAAACCCAGTTTGAAATCTACAAAGGCATTCATGCAGAGGGAGAAGTACAATGTTCTGGAATAGCCCTCACAGTCCCCCGACTAAGAATCTATGGGATGTTTTGAAGCAGGCTGTCCGTGCTCGGCAGCCATCAAATTTAACTGAACTGGAGAGATTTTGTATGGAAGAATGGTCAAAAATACCTCCATCCAGAATCCAGACATTCATCAAAGGTAATAGGAGGGCGTCTAGAGGCTGTTATATTTGCAAAAGGAGGCTTAACTAAGTATTGATGTAATATCAATGTTGGGGTGCCCAAATGTATGCACCTGTCTAATTTTGTTATAATACATATTGCACATTTTCTGTTAATTCAGTTAATTTAATGTCACTGCTGAAATACTACTGCTTCTGTGAGGCATTTCATATATTAAAAGGAAGTTGCTACTTTGAAAGCTCAGCCAATGATAAACAAAAATCCAAAGAATTAAGAGATGTTCCCAAACTTTTTCATATGACTGTATTATCGCTGACAATTTGTCACATGTTGGTTTATTATACTAGCAAAATACCCGCGCTTCGCAGTGGAGAAGTAGTGTGTTAAGGAAGTAATGAAAAAGAAAAGGAAACATTTAAAAAAAAAACGCAACATGATTGACAATGTAATTCTTTTGTCACTGTTGTGAGTGTTGCTGTCATATATATCTACATATATACACACATATATATATATATATATATATATATATATATATACACATATATATATATACACATACACATACAGTGGGATGCAAAAGTTTGGGCAACCTTGTTAATAGTCATTATTTTCCTGTATAAATCGTTGTTAAATATATCATGTAGGAGACACAGTGATATTTGAGAAGTGAAATGAAGTTTATTGGATTTACAGAAAGTTTGCAATAATTGTTCAAACAAAATCAGGCAGGTGCATAAATTTGGGCACCGTTGTCATTTTATTGATTCCAAAACTTTTAGAACTAATTATTGGAACTCAAATTGGCTTGGTAAGCTCAGTGATCCCTGACCTACATACACAGGTGAATCCTATAATGAGAAAGAGTATTTAAGGGGGTCAATTGTAAGTTTCCCTCCTCCTTTAATTTTCTCTGAAGAATAGCAACATAGGGGTCACAAAACAACTCTCAAATGACCTGAAGACAAAGATTGTTCACCATCATGGTTTAGGGGAAGGATACAGAAAGCTGTCCCAGAGATTTAAGCTGTCTGTTTCCACAGTTAGGAACATATTGAGGAAATGGAAGACTACAGGCTCAGTTCAAGTTAAGGCTCGAAGTGGCAGACCAAGAAAGATTTTGGATAGACAGAAGCGACGAATGGTGAGAACAGTCAGAGTCAACCCACAGACCAGCACCAAAGACCTACAACATCATCTTGCAGCAGATGGAGTCACTGTGCATCGTTCAACCATTGGGCGCACTTTACACAAGGAGATGCTGTATGTGAGAGTGATGCAGAGGAAGCCTTTTCTCCGCCCACAGCACAAACAGAGCCACTTGAGGTATGCTCAAGCACATTTGGACAAGCCAGCTTCATTTTGGAATAAGGTGCTGTGGACTGATGAAACTAAAATTGAGTTATTTGGGCATAACAAGGGGCGTTATGCATGGAGGAAAAAGAACACAGCATTCTAAGAAAAACACCTGCTACCTACAGTAAAATATGGTGGTGGTTCCATCATGCTGTGTGGCCAGTGCAGAGACTGGGAACCTTGTCAAAGTTGAGGGACGCATGGATTCCACTGAGTATCAGCAGATTCTGGAGACCAATGTCCAGGAATCAGTGACAAAGCTGAAGCTGCGCCGGGCTGGATCTTTCAACAAGACAACGACCCGAAACACTGCTCAAAATCCACTAAGGCATTCATGCAGAGGAACAAGTACAACGTTCTGGAATGGCCATCTCCGTCCCCAGACCTGAATATAATTGAAAATCTGTGGTGTGAGTTAAAGAGAGCTGTCCATGCTCGGAAGCCATCAAACCTGAATGAACTAGAGATGTTTTGTAAAGAGGAATTGTCCAAAATACCTTCAACCACAATCCAGACTCTCATTGGAACCTACAGGAAGCGTTTAGAGGCTGTAATTTCTGCAAAAGGCGGATCTACTAAATATTGATTTCATTTCTTTTTGTGGTGCCCAAATTTATGCACCTGCCTGATTTTGTTTGAACAATTATTGCACACTTTCTGTAAATCCAATAAACTTCATTTCACTTCTCAAATATCACTGTGTGTGTCTCCTATATGATACATTTAACTGACATTTTTTATCGTAACAACCAACGATTTATACAGGAAAATAATGACTATTAACAAGGTTGCCCAAACTTTTGCATCCCACTGTATGTGTGTGTGTGTGTGTATATATATATATATATATATATATAATAAAACTACTCAAAAAAATTAAAGGAACACTTTGAAAACACATCAGATCTCAATGGGAAAAAGAAATCCTCCTGGATATCTATACTGATATAGACTGGATAATGTGTTAGGAACGAAAGGATGCCACATCATTTGATGGAAATGAAAATGATCAACCTACAGAGCCCTGAATTCAAAGACGACCCAAAAATCAGAGTGAAAAAATTATGTGGCAGGCTAGTCCATTTTACCAAAATTTAATTGCAGCAACTCAAAATTGTATGCAGCACTTTGTATGGCCCCTGTGTTCTTGTATACATGCCTGACAACATCGGTGCATGCTTCTAATGAGATGACAGATGGTGTTGTGGGGATCTCCTCCCAGATCTGGACCAGGGCATCACTGAGCTCCTGGACAGTCTGAGGTGCAACCTGGTGGCATTGGATGGACCAAAACATAATGTCCCAGAGGTGTTCTATTGGATTTAGGTCAGGAAAGTGTGGTGGCCAGTCAATGGTATCAATTCCTTCATCCTCCAGGAACTGCCTGCATACTCTCACCACATGAGGCCAGGAATTGTCGTGCACCAGGAGCCACTGTACCAGCATAGGGTCTGACAGTGGGTCCAAGGATTTCATCCTGATACCTAATGGCAGCCAAGGTGCCTTTGTCAAGCTTGTAGCGGTCTGTGTGACCCTCCATGGATATGCCTCCCCAGACAATCATTAACCCACCACCAAACTGCTCATGCTGAATGATGTTACAGGCAGCATAATGTTCTCCATGGCTTCTCCAGACCCTTTCACTTCTGTCACGTGCTCAGGGTGAACCTGCTCTCATCTGTAAAAAGCACAGGGCACCAGTGGTGCATCTGCCAATTCTGGTATTCTATGGCAAATGCCAATCGAGCTGCATGCTGCTGGGCAGTGAGCTCAGGGCCCATTAGAGGACATGGGGCCCTTGGGTCACCTTCATGAAGTCTTTCTGGTTGTTTGGTCAGAGACATTCACACCAGTGGCCTGCTGGAGGTCATTTTGTAGGGCTCTGGCAGTGCTCATCCTGTTCCTCCTTGCCCAAAGGAGCAGATACTGGTCCTGCTGATGGGTTATGGACCTTCTGTGTCCCTCTCTAGCTCTCCTAGAGTAACTGCTTGTCTCCTAGAATCTCCTCCATGCCCTTGAGACTGTACAGGGAGACACAGCAAACCTTCTGGCAATGACACGTATTGATGTGCCATCCTGGAGAAGTTGGACTACCTGTGCAACCTCTGTAGGGTCCAGGTATCGCCTCATGCTACCAGTAGTGACACTGACTGTAGCCAAATGCAAAACTAGTGAAGAAACAGTCAGAAAAGATGAGGAGGGAAAATGTCAGTGGCCTCCACCTGTTACACCATTCCTGTTTTGGGGGTCATCTCATTGTTGCCCCTCTAGTGCATCTGTTGTTAATTTCATTAACACCACAGCAGCTGAAACTGATTAACAACCCCCTCTGCTACTTAACCGACCAGATTAATATCCCATAAGTTTAATTGACTTTATGCTATACTCTGATTAAAAAGTGTTCCTTTAATTCTTTTGAGCAGTATATATATATATATATACTAGCAAAATACCCGCACTTCACAGCGGAGAAGTAGTGTGTTAAAAATAACGTAACATGATTGTCAATGTAATTGTTTTGTCACTGTTGTGAGTGATGAGTGTTGCTGTCATATATATATATATATATATATATATATATATATATATATATATAATTTACACATATATATACATACACACACACATATATAAACATATATATACATATACATACATATCTACATATATACACACACAGCTATTTCAGATCAGTGCAATACGCTGCTTGTTAAAACGGATAACTCCCGCTCTTACGTGCAAGTCTGCGTGGATATTATGAACTATCAGATTTGTTCAAGTTCTATTTAAATTTTAAATAGAAGGAATTTTTATTTAGTCGGCAGAAATATCTTTGGTAGGAATGGTAAAAACAGACAGGAATATTATTCGTGAATAAATCAACTCAAACCTTAAATAACTTAAAAGAACAAACATTCAAATTTCTTTACTCTTATGTAAATTTATATAAAAAATAAACTTAGATTTTAAATATCCCAAAAGATTTTGCTCTCCATAAAAATATATCCTTTCAAAATTATACAAATTCAAATATGAACATGCTGCATAACAAAACCTGGAAATATAAATAAAATGTGTTCCTTTCAGCAATAACAAATCAAATCATTAAGTTGTCTTTGCTCATATGTCATTTTAGAGCTGGACGCCTGGCATCTATTTTTGGCAACAGGTTCGTTTATGTTTGGTGTGAGGTTCTGTGTTGTGGAGATTCTCAGGATGGATTGCAGGTGCTCATCAGTGAGGCGACTCCTGTGTGCTGTTTTGTTAGTCTTTATCACTGAGAAGAGCTTCTCACACAGATATGTGCTACCAAACATGCACAAGGTTCGAGCCGCATGTAGACGGACTTTTTTTGTTCTTCAAAGTCACCAAAGTGCCGTGCAAACTCAGTGCGCCGGTTTATCAGCAAAGTGCGTATTTGGGAACACCGTAGTGACGACTTGGTTTAACATTACTTGGCAACAGGGAAAGTTGCACTGGTGCATTTGTGTCTCCCATAAAAGCAACTTCACTTGAAATCACTTTGTGATTGTGCACGGTAAAACGTCCGCTGAAGTGTCAGATTCTTATTTAATTCTTCTGCTTTCTGTATCTTCTGCATTGCATTCAGGTCTTTCAGCCTCACTGATGAGCACCTGCAATCCATCCTGAGAATCTCCACAACACAGAACTCCCTGATGTTTTGTCTCATAGTGCCGTCTTAGATTAAATTCTGTAATTACAGCCACATTAGCTCCACAAATGAGACACACGGGTTCAGTAAACATATACTCAGCCTCCCATCGGTTTTTAAAGGCTCTATTTTCAGAATCAACTTTTCTCTTCAGCATCGTGTGAGCTAGCTTCGCAATAACTTGCAGCATCATAAGCTAGACTTGATTAACACGGTAAGTGTTCGGCAAGGCAGCTGAAGCGCTGCATTATGGGATCTGTAGTTTATTGTGTTACCAGCGCTTCATATACCCGGCCATTAATAACAATAATACAGTATATAAAATGATCTCGCGGGCGGATATAATTACACGCCGGGCGGATGTGGCCCCGCCCTTGAGTTTGACACATATGGACTAAATAGAACTTGAAAAGATATATTTTTTCAAATGTGATCGCAATTCAGATAGAGTTGACGCACACTACAGCCTGCATGCCTCAATAAGTCATCCTCCCCTCGCTCTTACTTTTTTACCGTTCATCTAATGAATACACTGAGTATGGCTTTACCAAAACAATCATTGATGGCGAATAAAGTATCCATTATTCGAGTATGTAGATCGGGATATATATATACCCGCGTATTGCAGCGGAGAAGTAGTGTGTTAAAAAAGCTAGAAAAAGAAAAGGGAACATTTTAAAAATAACGTAACATGACTGTCAATATACAGTATTTGTTTTGTGAGTGTTACTGAGTGTTGCTGTCATCAAGGATTTGATTATCATTATTTCTTTCAATCAGGTTCGTATTTGTAGGATGTGTTGTGTTCAAGTTACATTCCGTGTTTGTCAATCGTTGTAAAGATAACAGGTTTCATTCATCGATTCGTTTCTTACTGCATCAATAAACAGCTCGTCGTCTTCTTTATCTGAGACCTGACACACTGCATGCACAGGTTTTTTTTACACTGTCTTCCTTTAGCGGGACATTGACTTTTTCCAACGTGTGCTTTGTTTCCGCAGTAGTTGGATTTATGAATATGCTTGTATGTATCAAATGCTTCATATTTTTTGCTGCCTTTTCAATTGTGTAATTTGGTTTTTGTTCAGCGCTCTTTGGAACTGTTGCTTTTTATCTGTGCACTGCGTCAGTTCACGTGAGCCGCTCGGTGTACATGCATCGAAGGTTCCCAGCTGTGCTTATGCTATCTCGTGCGATCTCGCGATGTCCACGGCTTTATTTAATGTTAGTTCAGACCTGGCATACCAGAAATTTAAACTCTGTTCCAGCAATTTTAACTCTGTTACAAAGTGATTAAAAGTTTCGTTTAAACCCTGCGTCTTCTCATTAAACTTGTATCTCGACTATTTGTTGTGGGTATGACAAACGCCAGCGGTAGCCTGTCTATGAACTTAATTTAAACTTTAGGTTTACACCGTGCTTTGTTTCCGAAGTAGCTGCACTCATTAATATGCTTGTATTCGTCACTCGCTTCATATTCTTTTGCTGCCTTCTCAATTGTGTAATGCGTTTGTTGAACAGGTTTCTTTCATCGAAGTGATCACTCGTACTGCGTTCAGTCAGTTCACGTGAGCAGCTCTCTTGTGTGATCTTGCGATGTCCACGGCTTTATTTAATGTTAGCTAAGACCTGGCACTTAAAGGTTTCTCGCTACAGCAATTTTAACTCCGTTACAAAGTGATCCAACGTCTCATTCATACCTTGTGTATTCTCATTAAACTTGTATCTCGCGAATATTGTATTCATCGTAGGCATGACAAACGGCAGCAGGGGCGTGTCTATAAACTTAATTTAAACTTATGGTTTACACCGTGCTTTGTTTCCGCAGTAGCTGCACTTATGAATATGCTTGTATGCGTCACTCGCTTCATATTGTTTTGCTGCCTTCTCAATTGTGTAATGCGTTTTTTGTCTACGTACTGCGTTCACAGTCAGTTCACGTGAGCCGCTCAGCGGCAGAGTGTTCCTATTGGATTGCCGCTGATGGACAGCCTTATATGGGCAGGCACTCAATTACGTGGGAGGCGTGACGATGGGAGACGCAACTCCGCCTCACACGGCGACCGAGCTGCAGGCTATGGCCAGTATATATGTACATAAGTAGGTTCCAGTTATGACCGTTATACATAGAATTTCGAAATGAAACCTGCTTAACTTTTGTAAATAAGCTGTAAGGAATGAGCCTGCCAAATTTCAGCCTTCTACCTACACGGGAAGTTGGAGAATTAGTGATGAGTGAGTGAGTCAGTCAGTCAGTGAGGGCTTTGCCTTTTATTAGTATAGATACGTGTGTGATCTTTCAGATTCATATAGAAATCCAAGAAAACTTCTTTGTCTGTGTACATTTTGTGTAAAGTTTGATACTTTTGGACGTACGGATTTGTATCCATTATTGGTTGTAGAATTTTTAATATGTCTGATCATTTAACTCTTTCAATCCTATGTTGCATTGCTTCTCCGTGTTCATAAATCTAAACCGAATTGTGGTTTCTTTGAAATTAAACTTGTAATAGCTGTCATATCAGTTATGTCTATATTATCAATCTCTTTTCGTTGTTCCATTATTTCACCGAGTAATAATTTCCATTTGTTAATGCTAATGCGATCTTTAGTAACAGTTTTTGAGATTTTCATTTTTAAAGTACTTTTCGTAATCTCTAACCTGCTCTGAATGTGTATCGTGCCAACATTTTTGAACCTCTTTACGACGTTCTACTTTGTCTTCTACTCTTTGTCTTTTCTTCTACTGTTTCTTTTATTTCTGCCCCCACTTGGACCTGTTAGATTTTCAGATCATCTCTTGGCACAAAGTCTCATCTCGCAAGATGTGAAATTATCTCTCTGAAAATGTCTCGTCTCGGTTCTCTGAAAAAGTCTGGTCTCGTCCCAAGATTTTTTGTATAGAGATATGGTTCTGAAGATGGATGGAGCATTGATTGAAGTTTTAAAAATGCATCCTAATTGAATTTGATACCAAATGAATGTTCTTTGCTTGTATTACAAGCCCTCTTATCAAGTATAACCTCCCAAATACCCTTTTTTATTGACTTTAATGTGTACATCTGTCTCCTTGGCTATGTAAGTGTATTTTTTAATTTTTTTTATTTAAGGTATGTACCATAGACTGAACAAAAACACGCACACATACAGTACATTAAAACAAGAAATCTATTTCATTATTATCTGAAATTTTTATATGTTTTAGCAAAGTTAATCTGTAAACAGTGTAGTACATTCTGCTTATTCATTATTGCAGAAAATGTATTTATCTCAACTTGACTTTATTTGAATTTCATTAATGAAGAATATCTGTAACACAAAAATCTAAAGAATTTCTAAAATTAGCATGAAACATTGTATGTTAGCTTGAATTTCCTTAGCTTGGAATATGAACGAATAAATTTTCTCTTTATATGAGAAAATGCTTGTATTTACACAGATGTTTTACAACAATGAGGAATGTTTAAATTTGTATAATGCGCTATGTCTGCTTGCCATGTTAAAGATAGTTTGACTTTGCCTTTAATTATTTGAAATTAAAAGGTTATTATTTAAAAAATTTAAACAAAATTAACTTGCTTTTATAAAATGTAGCCATGCACTGTATACAGTAATATAGCAAGTAGTAATATTGAACACTGTATTAAGCATAATGACACCATGGAATTTCCTTCCTGTATTTGAGTATTGCTGGGGATCCCCAAGTGTAACATTATGCTGTTTTTGTTATGGTGGTGAAGGAGCTTGGTTGCATATTGCAAGAAAACACCATCTTGCCACAGTTTAAAAGATACTAAATTGAAATATATTGGTGTATCCCATAAAAATTAAATTTATGAATTCTTAAAGAATTAAAGAAAATCTATTAAACACTAAAAAATAATAATACCAACATGTTGCACCATAGGTTACAACGTTTGTGCCCTAACTAAAGTTCTATTGTAGTTGCACTCCAATGAATTGACTTCAGTTTTATTTTGTTTATGGTAGGTGAGCTTATTAGGTTAAAAGTTTTCAAAAGAGGAGAATGCTTATCAATGCATCATAGCTGCTGTAGTGAACTCTTCAGCCAAAGTTAATATAACATTTAAAGAACATTGACCAGTTGTGAAGATGTTTGATGTTTTATTCATTTTGTTTGGACAATTGACTCAGTGAAACAACTTAACTTTCAATTGCATCATGAAAAGTAGCTGAAAGAAAGCAGTTGTGCCAGGCAGAGGGAGGGAGAGTCTGTGTTTAATGGTTAATAACGGCTGATCTTAAAATAGAGTGAATCATGCATTCTTTTTGGAAGGATATTGTGTGTACGTGTATGTTTTATGCTTTATAAAGTCTTTATATAGAGGTCGTCTGAAATGCTTATAGTTATATGGATCTGCTAGTGGCATTTGAGAAGCAACACTGCTACCTTCATTATTTTTTTTTTTTTTTCTAAATCTCAAAATGTTTCTGTTTTTGTCTGTATGGTCAGTGACTTTCTAAGAGTAATGTCTGTTTTGCTTGCCAAATCCTGCTGCAGTCTGATTTGTTCCTCCCACTTAAAGTTCTTTCTTTCTTTCTTTTCTTTCTTTCTTTCTTTCTTTCTTTCTTTCTTTCTTTCTTTCTTTCTTTCTTTCTTTCTTTCTTTCTTTCTTTCTTTCTTTCTTTCTTTCTTTCTTTCTTTCTTTCTTTCTTTCTTTCTTTCTTTCTTTCTTTCTTTCTTTCTTTCTTTCTTTCTTCATGATTCATATGCTTCATTAGGCTCACCTCCCATCTTTACTCTGCATAGACCACAGTCACAGAGCACAGCTAGATCTATTGGTTTTAGAAACTCTTCCTTTTAGGTATTGTTTCTTTAGTTATTTAGATTATCATCTCCGTACGCAGTGTGACTTTTATGCTCAAAGTCTGGCCTCTCTATTTTTCTGATGCTTACATTAACATTTTAAGTTTCTTTTATGGCCTTCTTTAAAACTGTAACAAGTTAGCAAGAGAAGTGTTTGTTAATATCAGTAGGTAAATGCTGATTAAATAAAACCTCTCAAAATAATTACACAAGTGCATTTTTGTATGCAGTGTTATTTAATGAAATTGTATCTTACTATTTTTTTTTTATTAACAATGAATTTGAAAAATGTAGTTTCAATAGTCTTTGGCTAAACTCTATAAATACATGCAAGTAAAGTCAACTATTTCAAAAATACTAACTAGATCTGCTTTTAATATTAAATAATGAAATTTTTTGAATTTACTTTTAAAATATAGTATAGTGACAACTGAATCTACATTAAGCAGGCTCATTGTTCTTAGCCATTGCATTTAGGTTCAATGTAATAATGTGGTATGCTTATTTTATTAAATATAGTATTATATGACTTTTAGCACTTCCTAAAATATATTTATTTTATTCTTCGACAATTTGTCTTTGGTGCTGCTACTACAGAAATGCTGATCAATTATAGTACATTCTGAAAATATAAAACAGGAATGAGCCAGTAATTTAGTATGTACTTTATATGGTTATACAGTAGATAGGACTTTATTTGTTCCCAAAAAGGAATTTGGCCATTTATACAATATACCCCTACATATATGTATTATCTGTGTCTTATGTCTTTAATGTTACAGTTTCATTCCTAAATGAATATTCTAAATCAGCCAATGCTTGCATTTCCCTTTACTTCACATTATTTCATTTCCAGATTTATATGAAAAATGTGGAATTGTAATTTGCTTGGATTAATGCTCAAGAAAAAGCCACTTAGGCTTCAGGAAGTAATACATTTTTATTTATGTAAAGTGTGATTCATAACAAGTAGCATAATAGTCTAAACAGTTAACGCATCCCTAGATGAAACTTAAGTGTAATACAGGCATTGTATAGCTGCCAAGACGGCATCAATACAGAAACCTTTGCTGGAGTGGGATAGTATGACACAGAATCAAGTATGTGAATGTGAAATGTACATTATTACCATTTTATGGTATGTAACTAATTGAACCACATTTCAAATAAAACTAATTTTTAGATACTGTAGCTTAAGATAATTTGAATTCAATTTTTTATATAGAACTTGACCTAATTGACAATCTCAAAGAGTTATACAAATATATAGTACTTAAGTACATACTTTAACATATGTTTACTCAGTTACAATCTGGGCTATTTTAATGAATTTACTGACTCATTAGGATGCAAAACTTAAAAAGACTTTGCAGTGTAGTTTATATGGCTCTTCAGTAGTTTGTAGACTCCTTATCATAGTGCTATATTGACAGATAAATGTCCAGTTTTATATGATGTTAATAGAATGACAAAGTCTATACCAAGCACCTTGAGAGCTATACAGAGTTCTAAACAGCAGTAAATGAAACAACCATCCATCCATCAAACTTGCTAGACACCTGATGCTTGCTTGTATGAAACATACATGATGAATTAAATTTTAAACTGAAGTTTGAACTGTAAGTTATTTTTCTTGCAGTTTTCTGATGCAACATCCATTGAATGAGGTGAAGCAACTTGGTTTATTGATGGTGTGCTAAATAACGAGCTCTCCATGCCTGCCAGTTTACCTAAGTCTTCCAGCTGTAAATGATGGAGTGTGGTGTCTTTTGTGAAGATATATTAGTAAGTACTAAATTTGTTCTTGGCATCAAAATACTTCAATGTGAAAAGTTCACTAATTAACATTTACTTTGGATGAAGTTAAGACAACATTAAATGTTATGCGTAATATTAATTCTCTATTAACTTTTCATGGATTTGAATTGCTGAATAGTTTGGCTTTTGAGGTGCTGTACAGAGCTTTGTCCAGGGCTGCTTGCTGCCTAATGCCTTCTGACTTGGTAACTGAAAATTAGAATCGCTCAGTTTTGTACTTTAAACCCATATATTTAATTATCATTTTGAGGAAAGAATAAAATGTATTTCTTTAAAACTAAAAATGTGTTTTAGAATAATTCTAATTGATTTAGTTTTATTTACTATTCTCTGATGAAAATGCAATGTTTGTGAACTTTTAATTCAATTAGAGGAAAGCAGAGAAGGAAAGGACTGCTCTTGACACATGCACTTGTAATTCTCAAGAGGCCTTTTAAAATAAAAGCATGGTTTCTAAGTCAACAGACTAGTCTGTTGTGAGGCATATACATAAAAGAAGTTTTGACCAAAACTACTATTTGTAGCAGGATCTACAACAGCAACAACATTTATTTATATAGCACATTTTCATACAAATAATGCAGCTCAAAGTGCTTTACATGATGACGAAAGAGAAAAAAGACAAAATAAATAAAAATAAATTGAATTAAAATAAGGGAACACTAATTTAACATAGAATAAAAGTAAGGTCCGATGGCCAGTGAGGAAAAAACAAATAAAATCTGCAGGGGTTCCAAGCCACGAGACTGCCCAGCCCCCTCTAGACATTCTACCTAACATAAATTACATCAATCAGTCCTCGTGGTAATCGGGGTTCTCATGGAAGAACTTGATGATGATGGTCATGTGGACTTCTGGCCTTTAATCCATGAATGTAGGGACATCATGGAGGTCACCACCCCAGAAAACCGGAAAAAGAACAGTAGAGAAAGTAGGGGTTAGTATGGATTTTGAACTTGAATACCATGAATAATAATGATAATTAATTGAATATACAGAGCATCAGGATTAAACTAAGATGAAGCTATGACAAAGCCATGTTAAAGTAATGTGTTTTCAACAGTGTTTTAAAGTGCTTCACCGTATTAGCCAGGCAAATTCCTATTGGCAAGCTATTCCAGATTTTATGTGCATAACGGCTGAAAGCCGCCTTGCCACTCTTAAGTTTAGCTCTTGGAATTCTAAGCAGACACTCATTTGAAGATCTAAGGTTAAGTTTTTTTTTTTTTTTTTGTGCACACAACAACAGCAGCCTTTATTTATATTGCACATTTTCATACAAATAATGTATCTCAAAGTGCTTTATATGATGAAGAAAGAGAAAAAGACAAAGTAAGAATTAAAATAAGAGAACACTAATTAACATAGAATAAAAGTACATTCTACCAAACATAAATGATCAGTCCTCATTGTATTCAGGGTTTTCATGGAAGGACTTGATGATGACGGTCACGTGGACTTCTGGCCTTTAATCCATCAATGTAGGGACATCATGGTGCTTTGATTAGGTGCCACCACAGAAAACTGGAAAAAGAACAGAATAAAGAGTAGGGGTTAGTACGGATTTTGGAGCCACCATAAATAGTAATGATAATTAATTGAATATACAGAGCATCAGGATTAAATGAAGGTGAAGTTATGGGAAAGCCATGTTAAAGTAATGTGTTTTTAGCAGTTTTTTAAAGTGCTCCACCCTATTAGCCTGGCGAATTCCAATTGGCAAGCTATTGCAGATTTTAGGTGCATAACAGCTGATAGCCGCCTCACCACTTCTTTTAAGTTTAGCTCTTGGAATTCTAAGCAGACACTAATTTGAAGATCTAAAGTTACGATTTGGAGTGTAAGATGTAAGACATTCCGAAATATAAGATGGAGCGAGATTATTTAAGGCTTTGTAAACTATAAGCAGGATTTTAAAATCAATTGTAAATGACACAGGTAACCAATGAAGTGATATCAAAACTGGAGAGATGTGCTCGGATTTTCTTTTCCTAGTTAAGATTCTAGCAGCTGCATTCTACACTAGTTGTAATTGATTTATGTCTTTTTTGGGTAGTCATGAGAGTAGAGTGTTACAGTAATCTAGCTGACTGAAAACAGAAGGGTAGATTAATTTCTAAAATAAGCTCTCACATCCTAACTTTTGTCTCAATATGATGTAATTTCGTTCAGGCAAATTCATGTTGTTTACTCTGTCAGGTGTTCTTGGGCAATACAATTTCTGCCATTTATTCTGCCATTCTCAAACCAGCACAATCAATTTCAAGGTCGAAGAGGTCAGAAGCATAATGTAAGCATTGACCTTAGGCAGGACATTGTTTATTACATGACACACTCAGACACACATCCCAACTCATTCTACTAGGGTAGACAAAAAAAAGAAGTGGCTAGCTGCAGTATGTCTGACATGATGACGTATCTAATGTAGCATGAATTATTGTATAAACCTGTGTATTAAAACCTCATTTTGGCCACAGTGCTCACAAGTAAGTATCTTATTACGGAATGATATATGTACTGTATACAATGGAACCTTGGGTCACGACCATAATTTGTTCCAAAACTCTGGTCGTGACCCGAAGTAATTTCCCCCATAGGATTGTATGTAAATACAATTAATCCGTTACAGACTGTATGAACTGTATGTAAATATACTTTCTTTAAAGATTTTTAAGCACAAAAATAGTTAATTATACCATAGAATGCACAGTGTAATAGTAAACTAAATGTAAAAACATTGAATAACACTGAGACAAACACCCAGGCTCCCTGCTCAGCAGCTTGCTTGCTCTTGCTCTCTCTCTCTCTCTCTCTCTCGTGTGCTCTCTCTCTCTCTCGTGCGCTCTCTCGCTCTCGCTCTCTCTTGCTTTCTCTGTCTTGCTCTCGCTTTCTCTCTCTTGCTCTCTTCTGCATCGGCTTTCTCCTCCTGCTTCCTGCCTTCTCCTGCAACCTCCCATTCTTTTCTGTTCTCTTCTTTTTCCCTTTAGCCGACTAGCTAATTTATGAAGAGGCGTGGTAGTCTTGGCAATCAGCAGCTCCTGGGAACAATTACAGATTCTCACCTGTGCACTTAGGTGAGAAACGCCCACATCACAAACTCCTCAGGAACCGCTTCGGCCACACACCACTACGCCCCCTTGCAAGGCCGTGAGTGCGGTGATTATTTATTAAAACTCGCCTTTTTGACACGAGCTGTGGACCCGCTATACCATAGGAGGAAGCTGGGTTGAGAGGAGGTTACAGTTTTGAGGGAGAGTCCCTCTGTGTGATGCACCGACAACAATGTACAGTACAGGTAGAGACTGAACATGTACAGAAATCATCGGCGCGTACGAACCGGAAGGGAAACTGGCTTGTTCATCAACCGAGTGTGTGGTCGTGAACAGATGCAAAAGTTTGGCGAACTTTTTGGTCGTCACCCGATTTGTACATGTTCAGAGATGTTCGTGAACCGAGGTTCCACTGTGTGTGTATATATATGTGTGTGTGTGTGTGTGTGTGTGTGTTTGTAATTTAATAAGAATCGGAACAGTTTCAGAAATGTATTACTTAGTAAATACATATCAAATGAACAATTTGTAATGGAACTCTGTTTTTTTCTTAGTCATACGAATGCTCAGTCTGTACCGCTTGTGTCACATGATATAGCACATATCAGACATTTAGTTTAATTTGTGCCAGACCGTTTGTAGTGTACCACCTTTGATAGTTGACATGGCAGCCATAAATAATTACTTAATTTTCTCAGGTGCCAAAATTTGGAAAATAATTAAGGTTAGCTCCCCTAAATGGATGCATGTTACATGTTCATATGCATTATGCTTATTGAGTAATACATATTTGGAAGTGTTAATTTTTTATATCACAATGTATATGATACAGTATATGTATACTGGGGAATGTTAGTTATCCAAATTTTAACTGGGATAACCTTGCAAATAGCAGAGCATAAGAACAGTAATACATAGATGTTACCAGTGACTGCTTTTTTAAACACATAACATTAAAACACAAATCAGAGGAGAAGTCCCTTTAAGTGTATTGTCCTGTAGTAATTGGAATCAGTCTCTTCCATCAGGGGATAGAGGTGTTTAAGCCATTAGGCTCTAGTGACTATAACATGATACATTTCAGAGTGTTTTGGCAGAGTGCATTTTCAAAAATGAAAACCATTCAGTTTAAGTCTAGTGCCAGGTGATTATAACAAACTTAAAAAACTGATCAAAAAGGCTACTTCAACCTTAGGAGTCATGGTGGATTTGCTAGAGGAAGTGGTAGAACAGAGGTTAGCCAGTAAGCTGTTTGCTATTCTGGACAATGGCTCTCTTCCCCCGTATAAGGCTTTGGCTAAACCAAAAGAGGAGCACCTTCAGTAACAGACTTGAGACAAATATGTTGCTTCAAGGGGGGAAAAAAAAATCATATATTTTTAAGACTTGAGACTTACTGTTACTAGTACGCGGTATTAATGTTACAGCACTGTAACATTGCTCTCCATAACTTCTTTAAGAATGAATAACCAAAATTTTAAGTCTTCCTTGCTGTTCATTCTGCATTACAATCAGTCTTTACAAAATAGTAGTTGTCTACGTATTTCTTCAGATAACTGGGTGTGTGTGGGAAAAATTGTTTTTCTAATTCAAGGTTTTTGTGGTTGGTGATATATATATATATATATATATATATATATATATATATATTATATTATATTATATTATATTATATTATATTATATTATATTATATTTATATATATATATATATATATATTTATTATATTATATTTATATATATATTATATTATATTTATATATATATATATATATTATATTATATTTATATATATATATATATATATATTTTTATATATATATATATATATATATATATATTTTATATATATATATATATATATATTTATATATATATATATTTATATATATATATATTTATATATATATATATTTATATATATATATATATATATATATATATATATATACTGTATTTCACTCTTATGGAGCTCCTGTGTAGTATAATTATCTCCTGTACTGTCATCAGTCTACACCTTGAACCTGTCCTAGTCATTCAATACATAAGACACAGTGTTCCTCTGGATATCAAGAGTGAGCCTGATACGGCTGTGCAATATGTAACAAAGAGAATGGAAAAGGCGGGTGCAATCTCCAGGCATGGAAACCACTCGGTAAATGACAGTTGTTTGATCGATGGTGATCACCTCGATAGACATGTTAATAGGGGTACGGTTGGAACGATAAAGGAAATGGGTACTTGAATAATGTAAAGTAAGTCTAAAAAACCTACACAATAATTATAATCATAATAAACAAACAATAAAACAGTGGACAAGCCGTGGATTAAATAAAAAGGCTGTAGCCAACAATTTGGGAGATGTTGGGATGACGTTGGGGGACCCAACGCCACCTCACACGGTGACCGAGCTGCAGGCTATGGACGTATATATGTACGTAAGTAGGATTTAGTTAGCGTTGGAACCTGCGTACCAAATTTCTTGAAGATTGGCCCATAAGTAACAAAGACCATTGGAAAGTTCAATATGGCGGCCAACAGTGGCGTCATACCACTGAAATAAGTACGTACATCGGTTTCGGTTAGCGCAGGGAAGCAGCCTACCAAATTTCGTGAAGATGGGGCCATAAATAAGAAAGTTCAACATGGTGAACGTTGTCAACCGTTATGACCGTTATGCATTGAATTTCGAAATGAAACCTGCTTTACTTTTGTAAGTAAGCTGTAAGGAATGAGCCTGCCAAATTTCAGCCTTCTGCCTATACGGGAAGATGGAGAATTAGTGATGAGTTGGTGAGTGAGTCAGTCAGTCAGTGCTTTGCCTTTTATTATTATAGAGATATATATATATAATTCACTAAGGGCACGCACGGCAGAGCCCCACCCGCCAAATGTAAGACCATGGGATATGCACGACAGGGTTAGGCCCGCCAACTCTGAGACCATGGGATACGCTCAACAGAGCCCCGCCCGCCAACTCTAACCCTCCTCCCGCATCATGGGATACGCACGACAGAGCCCCGCCCGCCAACTGTATCCCTCCTCCTTCGTCCACCGTCGCTCTCAAGGCCTATCTCCATTCACTTCTGATAACGTCGTCATGTCTCTCCTCGACTTTACAATCCAGGCCTCCGTCTCTCCATATCCCTGCTCTTTAGCGGTCCTTTGGATCATGGGCATTACGAAGTTCTCTTGCCTCTCAAATACACACGTGATCACCTTCTGGTGCCATCTATTGACAATGTCGGTATGTGCACACAAAGTTCACAGACACATGATCACCACACTGATGTGACGTCACCTTTCCACTATCCTCTTAATGAAAAACATTTACAAATGCATTTCACACCGGAATTTCAATGCAACATTTGCTCCAAAGCCTTCACACACCAGTAATATCTCAAAGCACATTTAAACACACACTCCACTGAACAAACGTATTCCACACAGGACTTTCAATGCACCATTTTTTCCAAAACCTTCCAACTGCAGAGATATCTCAACACACATTTAAAAACCCACTCCACTGAAAGAATGATGCAATGTGAACATTGCCAACAGTGCTTCAAAACTCGCACTTACAAACTCATTCCACTCACACCTTCAGTTGCACATTTTGTAACGAGGACTTCACGGCTGAGATGGATCTCCTTAACCATGTGCAAATCCATTCAACACAAACATTAGTCTGCAGCCATGCTGATGTGACGTTACCTTCCCACTATCCTCTTACTGAAAAACATTTACAAACGCATTTCACACCGGAATTTCAATGCAACATTTGCTCAAAAACCTTCACGCTCCAGAAATATCTCAAAGCACATTTAAAAACACACTCCATTGAACAACTGTGTCTTTCAGGAACTGTTCACACATCAATAAATAATTATGCGGCGTATGCTACGCCTCGGGTTGGCTAGTTTTTTTAGGATTACTGTACTGTACTGTACTGTTCTAAGACTTGTGAGCTTTGTTAAACTTCCATCTGAATTCATTTTCAACTAATAATAGTTCTCCAGATATCTGTGAATAGTTCATCAATGTAATCAGATGTTACTGTGGACTGAAATAGCATCAGAATGTTTTTAGTTTTTATTTTAACCACTATGAGAACAAATACTCAGTTCGGGGTGCTGCATTTTTGCATCTTTTTGGTAAGAGTATCTGTCATAACCTTTTTATTGTATGATGATCAGTTCATTTATTAGTTATTCACAGATATAGTGTTCAATTTATTGCTAAATATGAATTAGAATACCAAGGCAAACTGTTTAAAAACAATATTCTTCTAATGATTGTTATAAAATTAATAAAATCTCAAAAAAAAAAAAAAGATATACTTCTATAATTTGGCTGATCAGACTTACCATGTACTTATTGTTTCATTATAAGAAAATATAATATTAAAGTCACAAATTCAAGGAACCCTTTACTTTGTGTGATTAAATTTTAATATGCCTTTTAGTTTAAAATTTTTGGACTGAGAAAGAATTTGTTTTAGTTTGGCAAAATTGCATTCTTATTTAAATGGATGATTTAGGAAAGAAGTGAAAATAAAACAGATACGGCATATGTATTTCCTAGAAAAAAAAAATACATTTAAATAATAATTCTGTCCCAGGAATAAAAAACAAATACCACTGTAGCATTTTTTTCAGAGCTTTGCTTCTTTTCATGTTCTCCTAGTGGCAGTGTTAGTTCGTTGGTGAGCTGATTAATTGGCCTTTATGAGGGAATGTGGGTGAGTGCATGATTATGGTTTGATATGGACAGTGCTGAATTCAAGGCTGACTTGTGCCTTTTTCTCAGTGTTATTATGATAAGTGCTGGCCTTTTACAACTGGGACCTCCTGTAACTTAACTCCTGAACTAGGTTTATCAGGTTTGATGATAGACAGATGCAAAAACCAAAATGTAAGAGTTTAGAACTCGCCACTTGGGATCTCACTAACCATCACAGGAACTGTAAAATTCAGCTATTTTACTATTTTAGGGTGAATGGTACCAAAAAAGTGTCTCATTCTATGCAGCTACTACACCTCAGCAAACAAAATGTCATCTTCTCTAAGATGTCTTTTAGGATAACCTTTGGCACAACAAAACCTAATTCGTTGTAGTTTTTTTGCTAAGTGATTTAATCCAGTGTTGCTGGATAGGGTATGACATTACCTCTCTTTCTTGTTTTCCAGGTGATGTAGTGTTCCTGATGCCATGTGAAAGATGAGTATCCTGATCACTCTTCGAAACCTGCTACTGGCACTGAGTCTCATGCTGGTCCTGGGATTCCTGTACTATTCATCAGGGAAACTGCATATGCGAGGATGGGGTCAGGAAACATGTGAGTAATGGGAACTGGAACAGTAAGAGGTTAATCACTTGTCTGGTGGTGCTAGTTTCATAGAAAATTTAGCATAGTCTATGTCCCCAGAGTATTTATTAGACTATACTAGTTGTTTATTGTTTTTGTACTAAAGTATAAAAATAGCACAACAGAACATCCAATCAGAAGACCAAGCAATTTTCAATGATTAGCATGGGCTGCTTTTTGCTATCATCTGTCAAACCTTGCTAGCCTAATCTGCTTTTCTAGACTTTGTACATAATTTTGTTGTCCTTAATTTGCCTTAAATAGAGCCTCAAATAAAGTAAAACCAGGGTTGTTAACAGTAACCGTTTTGAAGTAAATTTGGAAAACATCATCTTCAGAGATGAATAATGTTTTAAGAATAGAACTCAATAAAGCTTTAATAGTAAAGATTAAAAAATACCAGACTGATTCAAAGAAGAAGCCTCCATCAGTCTTGCCTTGTTAATAATAAGCAGCACATTAGCTATATTATTGTTTTTATCAAATCAACTCTGCCAGATACAGTATGTTGGTTTTTGTAATTTGAACTGTAGTGGTTAAACTAGTCCTTTGAATGTGATGCCTTAAGTAATAGCTTAATTGGAATCGGCTAGTGAGAGTGACAACCATTGTGAAAGTTTTTACATCTGTTAATATAAAAAATTATTATAAATTTCATTAAGTGTTTATATCATTAAAAAAAACGAAAGAAAATAGACCGTTATTGTGGCGATTAGTGAGTTGTAAAGTATTTTTTTTTTTTTTTACAAACCTACATGGTTGGTTTAATCACCTTAAAAGGATACTTGAAGCTGTTTATTGGTCGAGTGCATTATCTTAATTGAAACAGAACATGTGGGAGTTGTTATAAACAGTGTGTTTCCTATATTGCTTATTTTACCAAGCATTTTAAAAATTGTTTTTTGTTACAGTGTTATCATGCAGCAGATTGAAATGAATAATTAACCTACTGCAGATTTGCTGTTTCAAATTTATTTTGATAGACGTCTCTCCAATTTGCATAATTTTTATGTTTTCCTCTGTTACACATCTGACAGTTGCTTCTGACAGCAAAATGGATGCTCAGTACTAGTTAGTCAAACACCCTGAAAGGCATGTGCATGCAAGCCTCTTGTATACCAGATTGCTTTTCCTGCTGCTTAGGGTGCATTAATGTTTTAAACAAAATAAATAAGTCACTCATCTACAAATGAATTTAAGAGGAATCTATACTAATAAAAGGCAAAGCCCTCACTCACTCACTCACTCACTCACTCACTCACTGACTCATCACTAATTCTCCAACTTCCCGTGTAGGTAGAAGGCTGAAATTTGGCAGGCTCATTCCTTACACCTTACTTACAAAAGTTGGGCAGGATTCATTTCGAAATTCTACGCCTAATGGTCATAACTGGAAGGTATTTTTCTCCATTAACTGTAATGGAGTTGAGCTGGAATGACGTGGGGGGGCGGAGTTTCGTGTGACATCATCACGCCTCCCACGTAATCACGTGAACTGATTGTCAACGCAGTGCGTAGAAAACCAGGAAGACCTCCAAAAAGCGCTTAAGAAAACATGCATTATATAATTGAGAAGGCAGCGAAAACAATAAGAAGCGAAGCGAGTGACATATACTACCATATTCATGACTGCTGCTACCTCGAAAGAAAGCAAGGTGTAAACCTAAACTTTAAATTAAGTTCATAGACAGGCTACCGCTGGCGTTTCACATGCCCACAGGTAATGCGGGATACAAGTTTAATGAGAGGGCGGGATATAAACGAGAGTTTTGATCACTTTGTAACTAAGTTAAAATTGTAGGTGAAGGGGTGTGCTTATGCAAATTCCGAGAGACTGTGTTTGTGGGGGATTGACAGTTAAGGCGGGTGGGGGAGTCACGCCATCATCTCCCCTCCCATTCACCTCATTTCGCTCTGAGCTCAGCTCCAGCGCTGCCGTCTTCGAAGCAACTTGTCACACTGCCACCAAATACTCACAGAAAAATCCACAAGTTAATACACACGCTGTCTCTAGAGTTTCTCCACACTGAATCCTCCAGGCACTACTTACAAAAGGTTACATTGACAATCGTGTTACGTTATTTTTAAAATCTTTCCTTTTCTTAGCACAAGCACAGCTGAGAAGCTTCGATGCATGTGCTCCATAACGTTAAAAATAATGCATTGAATCACACTTTGCATTACAAGCAAAGGGGAGCTTTTGTCAATGCATGATTTCCTGGTACACGATTACATTGATCAGCACATCCCGATTCATTTTACCCTCGCACCACCTTAGTTTGAGAAGAAGTATGAAAAATATGAGGTTAACACAGAAAAACAGATCACCAATTCAAGCTTTATGAATAATCGATTAAGCCATCAATAATTGTTTTGGTAAAGCCATCCTCCTTCCATTTTATAATTTTTCCGCCATTAGCCATGATTAAATGAACGGTAAATAAAGTAAGAGCAAAGCGAGGGTGACTTATTTAGGCAGGCATATATATGACAGCAACACTCATGACAATGTCAATCATGTTACGTTATTATTAAAATGTTTCCTTTTCTTTTCATTACTTCTTTAACACACTACTTCTCGCTGCAGGCGCGGGTATTTTGCTATATATATAATATATGAATGACCTCCAAAGAGCGCTGAGACTTTTGATATCATGAACGTGTCTGCAAAACTGGGTCTCCTGCCCAGCAAAAGTCGAGCAGCCAGCGCCGCATAGCTGTGCCGGCCTTTGAGACGCTGACTGCGCTTCTGCCTTAAGTCAAAGTGAGCACTTTTAATTTTTTCATCCTCCCCTGCGCTATAGCCCAGACAAGTGCAAACACGGGACCCCTTTTCTACACCAGCAAAATAATATTAAGGCGATTCACACTTTCTTTTGCACGTTCACGATTATGAGGTTGTCAGCTCGGATTATGAAGACACGACACGAGTGGAGGACTGACAGTGCCATCACAGCCGATTAATGGCGGGACGTCTCACCAGTCTACACAAGACCCACCCGACTGTCCCCAAAAGGCGATCATAACGTCAGCGAACACATCTCTCTATACTATATAAAAGAAAAAGGCAACTTTCCTTTCTTTACACCTTTTTTCCTTTTATCCCAAACCAAAGCCTTTCTCTCTTAACACTGCAGAGGACACAAAACTAATTTTCTTTAAATGCCGGTAAGGCACATTACCAGAGGCACAAATTTGAACGCTCACATAGAAAATGTAATTTCTATACCACAGCCGTCGTGTAGCGCCTTTCAAAAGGGATCTACTACCGGAGATGATCCATATACATTTTAGCTGCTGTTAGTTACTTACCTGTTGTGTTACACAGTCTTTAAAATGTAGTTTACCAAACCACTCCAGTAGTGCTCAATGTACCTGTACTTCTTAAAACGTTAATGTTTTACTGTTTAATAACTTATAGACTACATTTTATTACTTTTCCCTTGCACTCAGTGACCAAAGCTATACACACACATATAGACACATACAAACATACACACAAGTATATGTATGTGTATATATGTATGTATGTGTGTGTGTATACACACATATATATATATATATACAAACACACACCCCATCTACATTTTATATATATATATATATATATATATATACACACACACACACACACACACACACACACACACATACATACATACATACATACATACATACACACATATATATAATTTGTGTGTGTGTATGTATGTGTGTGTATATATATGATGTAGATAGGTATGTATATATATATGTGTATATGTAGATATGTATATAGATATGAAGATATGTATGTGTATATATGTATATATATATGTATGTGTGTGTGTATATGACAGCAGCAATCCAAGCTGTGAGAAAACGGTAAAAAGGAGGCGTGTCAGACGTCGTGGTACATTTTCTGATGCAGCTAGATGAAAAAAACTTTGTGATGCTGCCGCCAAATACACAAAACAATTACTTTGACAATCATGTTACGTTATTTTCAAAATGTTTCCTTTTCTTTCTCTTTCCTTCTTTAACACACTACTTCTCAGCTAATATATATATATATATATATATATATATATAGATAGATAGATAGATAGATAGATAGATAGATATAGATAGATAGATAGATAGATAGATAGATAGATAGATAGATAGATAGATAGATAGATAGATAGATATATATATATATATATATATATATATATATATATATATATATATATATATATATATATATATATATATATATATATAGATATAGATATATATATATATTTATATATATATATATATAGATATATATATAGATATATATATAGATATATACAGTGGAACCTCGGTTTACGACCATAATTCGTTCCAGAACTTTGGTTGTAAACCGAGTTGGTCGTGAACCGAAGCAGTTTCCCCCATAGGATTGTATGTAAATACAATTAATCCGTTCCAGACCGTACAAACTGTATGTAAATATGTAAAGATTAAGCACAAATATAGTTAATTACACCATAGAATCCACAGTGTAATAGTAAACTAATGTAAAAACATTGAATAACACTGACACAAAACACCCAGGCTCCCTGATCAGCTACAGGAGCTGGCTCGCTCACGCTGTCTCTCTGTGTAGCGCGAGCGCACACACACCACACACACACACACACACCCCCACCTATCCGTCTCTCCCAATCCCTTCCCTGTCAGCTGCCCGGCTCTCTAATCTCTCTGTAGCACGTGCTCGCGCAGCATTTTTTTTAAAATGACTTTTAAGCACAGCAGAAAAAAAAATCTGAAGCGCTTACAAAAACCAACTCACAATCAAACAAAAAAGTGAGATTGCAGGAGATCACGCTATTAAACCTAAAGCCTGATCACTGTAAACAATGTTTTTAAAATGACTTTTAAGCACAGCAGAAAAAAACATCGCACAAATCCGAACTTCATTTAAAACCAACTGCAAGCAACCAAAAAGTAACATTGCAACAAATCACACGATGAAGTCCTCCATGTAAACAATTTTAATGAGTTTTAAGCACAAGGAAAAAGCGAACATTTGAAAAGAGAAATGTAACATCGCACCTAATCAGCTATGAAAAACTCCATCTGTAAACCTTTCATGAGTTTTAAGCACAAGGAAAAAGCGTAACATTTGAAAAAAGAGAAAAATAACATTGCAACAAATCGCATTATGAACTAAAAAATTACTTTTGAAAAATTCGTAATACAAAAACCACCAAGAAAACTAACCTTGCATGAAACGAGTTCTGGCATGAAGTGTTTTCCTTCAGGTGTTTTCTCTCTTGTGATTTCTTGGGTTTCTGGTGCTTTTAGCTGTTTAGCTGGTGGGAGTGAAAGCCTCATGCAGCCATTCCAAAAAGAACGTTCTTGTGACTCTCCACATTACTGGCAGTCTGGCTTTGTTTACATTATGCTGCTTGAAAGCACGAGGGTTCTCCGATTGTTAAATGAGTAAACTGGTAAACATTTTTTCCACCTTTTGTAATTTCTTTCTTTACTTCGATTTCAATTTTCTTCAAAACTTTCTTCTGACCACTCTCCACTTGCTTAGAAGCCATAGTTAACTGCAAAAGCACACGAAATACTGTAGAGCACAAAGAGAGTGCACGTCTTATTGAAAACAATGAACAAGGAGCGGCTTTGCTTAAATGAAAAGCATGGCGCTTCTTCTCTCTCAGGCTGCCTGTGGGGAGGGGATGTTTCGCTGCACTACAGCCACAGATAGGCAGGCAAACACGTGCAGCAATCTCCTCCTCCCCTTCCCAGCAGGCACGCTGCTAGCTCTCTCTCTCTCTCTCTCTCTCTCTCTCAACTGAGGACGCAAGGGAAACTGGCTTGTTCAGCAAACACGTGCAGCAATCTCCTCCTCCACCTCCCTAGCAGGCACGTGCTCGCTCACCCTTTCTCTCTCTCTCTCTCTCTCTCTTTCTCTCTCTCTTTCAGCTCAGCTTGCAGGCAGGCAAGGGAACCTGGCTTGTTCAGATACCGCAGTGTGTGGTTGTGAACCGAGGCAAAAGTTTGGCGATCTTTTTGGTCGTGAACCGAGTTGTATGTGAACCGGGACATCCGTGAACCGAGGTTCCACTGTGTATGTATATGTATATATATATATATATATATATAGATATATATATATATATATATAGATATATATATAGATATATATATAGATATATATATAGATATATATATATATATATATATAGATAGATAGATATGAGAACAACACTCATATCAATGACAAAACAATTACATTAACAATCATGTTACGTTATTTTTAAAATTTTTCCTTTTCTTTTTCGTACCTTCTTTAACACACTACTTCTCCGCTGCGAAGCGCGGGTATTCTGCTAGTGAAATTATATAATTGCCGCTCTGTAAACATATAATGAAACAAGCATGCTCTATTTTCACTTTAAATAGAACCTAATAGCTGCATCGTTCATCTGCAAAGTTCTGACCTGCTCTCCATCACTGTCTGAAGAAGCCAACAATTTTACCTTGAGATTTCAATCGGAGACTTTAACTTGAACAACAGTTAGTCACAGGACCTCCATAACCATCAACTAACAATAGGACAGCAATTGATGCTATTTTTACATCAGTTCAATTGAAATCTGCTCTCTGTGACAGCTATTTCAACCACTGGAAGCTTATTTGGGCCCCATTTTTAATTGTTACATTGTTATGAAAACTAATGCATGTAATTGTATTATGTTATTCCTGCTCTTTTTGAATGTAACTGTTACAAAAATATTTAATAAACAAAAATATAATAACTAACTCTTTGATAATGTAACCAAAAATGTCAACTTTTAAATGAATTAACTATGTCCCTGAATGCAGTGGAATGTTATTCCAGGCATACATTTTCTACTTGTTGTTCGGAGGAAAGGATAAAGTGTGTGAAGCATTTAATTTCCATCATATTGATACCATTTTTAACTGAAATTTCAACCCACACCTCTCTGTGTGTGTGTGTCTCTCTCTCTCTCTCTCAAAAAAAACAACATGCAGACTAGCTGTACAAATTGTTACAATTGCACTAACTACCAATTTCGTCTTCCTCTTTCGGCTGCTCCCGTTAGGGGTTGCAACAGCGGATCATCTTCTTCCATATCTTTAATTTCAGCCAGCAACCTGTTAGGTAACAGTACTGGTGGTGGTCGTTGTTAACCCAGGGCTCGACTGATTCAGTATGGAAATTTGTATTGTTGTCCGCATATTGATTTGGTAAAATTTTACACCGGATGCCCTTCCTGACGTAACCTCCCCATTTATCCGGGCTTGGGACCGGCATGAAGAAACACACTGGTCTGTGCATCCCCTGTGGCTGGATTGCACCAACTACCAATGTACTGTGTGTTTTTTCTGGCCTTGGACTGTTTTGTTTTTTTTTTTGTTTTTGAAAATTCCGCAGTTTTCGTCATTTCTACCTTTCTAAGTATTTATTCTCAGCCTTGTTAAGAATGGATTCCCAGGAAACCATCTCTCTAGTAACATACTTGACAGGATAAGCTTGTAACTACTCATACTTCAATTTACTGAACTGGTTTGATCTAATTTCAGGGTTTCAATTAACCCGGGACTGTAATATGTGCTGCTCCTTTTGTATAGTTGACATTACTTGAAATGCTTCATGATTAATTCTTAACTACCAAAAATCATTATTTTTAATTTTTATGTTAGAATTATCTTTCTCTGATGTTTTCCTTTATTTACCATACCAGTGTTTTCTCTGGACTCGAAATTTACTGGTAACTTGATATTTTCTGTATACTCTTTCATTATATCGAAGAATCTATTTTTGTCTGGAAGTTAAACAAGTTTTACTGTATGTATACTTTAGCTTTTCCCATTCTTGAGTAATTAATACCTTTATTTTTGATACAGTAATTATACTCTGAATATTTAGCAAATACAGATTATACAGTATATATGATTGTAAGCCCTTTATAACAAAATCTTTCCAGTCTTTTCCTGTAATATTACAGTAAATCTTATGAGAACCCGAATATATGTATGACAATGTATAAACACAATGTAATTGAAACCTTTGCTTCTTTAATTCTTGTTTCATTTACAAAAACAATGACAGAACAAAAGTGCTGTATCCAGTCATCCATATTTATGCAATTCAATAGGAATCGGACTATCTAAAGCATTTTAATCCCACAGAAAACATGTTTGTGAAAGTCCTACATTTTATCGACAGTGTTCAGACTCCTGCAAACCAGATTCAATAATGAATGGATTGATGGAGGCAACCTTGACTGCCCAGTCATGGTTTGAACTGCACAGCAATGGACTGTATACTGACTGACAATATATACCGGCAAAATATACAGTATTTCCATTCATAGGGTAAGCTGGTTAATTAATAACACAGTTTTGCACTGAAAAGACTCTTCATTGTATCTACTGAAAGCAGCATAGCAGTACAGTAGTTTATACCACTGACTCGTGGTTTCATTGACTTCAGCTCAATTATTGACCTTTCTACTGCCTGTGTGCAGTTTGTGTCTTCTCCCTATGTATATGTAAGTTTTCTATGGACACTTTTGTTTCCTCCCTTATTAAAAGGAGTTGTTGTTGTTGGTTACTTGTACCAATATTGTAATACTGGGATGTTTTGTGCTCTGTAATAGACTATCCAGGTGTGTTCCTGCCTTGTGCATCATGTTCAGATTAGGCTGATTAGATCTGTCTGAATGTGCACTTTCTGGTTGAGTGTGAGTGAATGGCATAGGGTCTGATGCTCCGTTACCTCACTTAATGGATAATGTGAATCTAGGAAAATGATGGATGGGCATTAGGGATTTCACAGCCATTGATATTCAGTATAAATATAAAAAATATGATTATTTCATAATACTTGTGTTAACAGTATTAAATAAGAAAAGTTTAGTGCCAATGTACAAAGTCGTTTTTGTAGTACAGTAGATGTGAAAAGTAAACTGATTTGCATACATTTAAAACATTAACATTTTTCAGTTAACATATTTTTTCTTTAATTTGCAAGTTTTCATTTTAATATTATTTAAATTGTTAAATGGAATCTGTATGTTCTGAAAGATGCAGAACCTTTAAATAATACCACTTATATTAGTACAGAGTCCTATCAGACAGTACCACCACTTAAATTGTGTATTTTTGCAGACCAGCAATACTGACATGCTTTATAGTATGTAACAAAGTCATCTTTTAAAATTTTTTTTATTAATCACACAGTTTACCAAAAGGAGAACAGAGTAATGGCTACTCAAAATGGGACTTCTCAGCCATCTATGAATAATAAATTATAAATCAGTCATTTCAAGCAGTAGTAGCCATTTGCAGCATTAGTCATATCTTTGCTGTATTTTTAAATCAATTTAATGGTAACTTTGATAAAAATGTCAGTTTCTATCAAACATAAACATTTCTGTATTACTCCATTATTGTAGCTCCAAACCATGATGATACTGTATATAGTTTACTATTTTTTGACATTTTAATATATTTAACACACACTGTGCAGAGCATAATACATTCTAAATAAAAAGGCAAGAAAATTTAAAATGTTTTTTTATACTTGTTGAACTGATGCCAGAGAATTGCTATCAGTGTTCTAGCTGCCTCCTGGTGGTTACTTCAAGTATTGCAAAACTGCTTATAGGTCATGTCAAATGCATTTTCCATTCATAATATCTTATTTGTTATTTAGACTCCCAACGTGGTTTTCTTTGCAATTCCATGCACGAATGCACAAAACAGCCTAGAATTTTAAGTACTTTGGCAGAGTAGTAAAATCACTACCCCAGTAGTAGGTAGTATTGGACCAGACTATAAATTATGAAGAGTCTGCTTTCATAATACGTGGTACATGTACAAGCTAGATATTTTTGTGGAAATCTCTAGTTGTGAACCCCACTGAGAAATTTCCCCTTTTTATATTAATTTGCACCAAACCCCTCATATTAACCTTCTGTTGTATTTCTGCACAGATACCATTGTTACAGGGTCCAATCCAAAGGATTCCACTAAAATTCAATGAAGCATTCTTTTGGCCTACCATATACCAAAACAATATAAAGAGTCTCCTTGTCCAATATTCCCATAAA